>NW_023144630.1:10676305-10693966 GCF_012932325.1 Thrips palmi | reverse complement strand
ATTTTTTTGGGTTACCATTGCACAGTGGGTCAAAACGGTAAAAATGGGGAAAAAAATATTTTCGTACCCTGAATTACTCTCCCGACCGGAGCCTGAGGTGGCCAGATTCGGATTCCCCAAGAAAATTTGAGTCAGAATCATGAAAAATAGCCGTGGCTTTTTGAATACCCGACGATGTGTGGGTTATTTTAAGAGAGTGTAATTTTTGATTTTAGCCCATTTAGCTGTTTTGAAGGCCCATATATCGGCGGGTTTTCAAAAAGCCACGGCGATTTTTCGTGATTCTGACTCAAATTTTCTTGAGGAATCCGAATCTGGCCACCTCAAGTTCCGGTCGGGAGAGTAATTTCGGGAAAATATTTTTTTCCCGATTTTTACCTTTTTGACCCACTGTGCATTGAGTATCTGCCCCACCCCTCCTACCGTGTAGGTGTGTCGAACTTCGAACAGTGCTGATGCAGATCGGCATCCCATGCAGAAAGAGATTGTTTATTTTACCCAGTCTGCATCAACATGAAGCAGGCCAACACTGTTCAAAACGGTTCGTTTTAAAATGTGTTGACTTTTTCCGACTTACGAACATTGATGCATTTTTTACTCGAATGCGCTCTCATCCCAAATGTGTAACAGGCATGTGAAATAAAAGTGGATAGATCAAGGTTTTGTGGGTGGTTTTATTTCAGTTATAAGCAAACATATAATGTTCGATGAAAAAAAAAACAGCAATACAGTGAACGCCAAAGGGTTTACGTAGCGCTCTCTTCTGCACGTCTCGAGTTCTTCATCCGTAGGTGCCCGCGGGAACGAGTCACTGCCAAACAGATGCCAAGAAGCAGCGTGCCTGTAGGCAAGAAAATTACAGGAGGCAAAATCATTTGCGAAAAGTGAAAAGGAAAACAGGACAGCAGACGGTGCCAAATAGAAAAGGCAGCTACTCCACAAACAAATCACACTATCAAAAAAAACAAAAAACGTTAGGGGGGGGGGACTGCAAGTTGCATCTGCTTTAAATAAGTCTTTAAGAGAGTGCGCAGAAGGCACTCCAGAAGATGAAGTAAGGTCAAAAATTCAGGAGGACAAGAAAAGAATGACTCGCCGCAGGGTGCAGCGTACTTGAAATCAGCCAAAGACGCGACGAGTTATTTCGCTAGCAAGGCTATTGTGGCGAGCCATATTTAGTGAACCCCGGTGAGCATTGCGCAAAGACCAGCTCGGGCGGCCGTGGCACGTTGACCACCGCTCTCGCCCGGGGCCGCAGAGGGGCTTTTCTACGCCCAGACTTCTGCCATTTAGGAGGCAATCTAAGGCAAGACCAGCTCGGGCGGCCGTGGCACGTTGACCACAGCTCTCGCCCGGGGCCGCAGAGGGGCGTTACTACGCCCAGACTTCTGCCATTTACGTGACAAACTAAGAAAGGACCGGCACGCCACAAAAGCCGAAGTAGAGCTTACGAAAATAAACTGACACAACGTCGATGTAGAACGAAACCGCCAGAGTCACGCAGAGAATCTTACAGGCAGTATGCTTGGCTCTCCATGAAAACAAATTCCACAAGGTTAGCCCAAACTGGATGGGATAATCTGGCTGAAAAGGTTTCATTCTGGCTAAAAGAGGGATTGATGAGAACTAACAACTAGGGCAAGACACAGTACATGACCTTATTTGAGTCGTTCAGCAATACTCTCCACATGGCAGTGACCGTTGAACCCAATTCCTGGGGTTCAATTTCTGGGCCATATTTATATGCATATCACATCACTGGGCAAACACTGGCCATTGGATAACAAAATCCATCGGTGGCACCCTCACACTGCTGTGCTGGCTCGTGCTTGCAGAACCTAAACAAACACCAACATTGCATCAAGCTAAGCCCCAGTCTCAAAGTGCTCTGCACACACTTTAAAAACTTGAGCATTAAAAACAATCTAAAGTCAAATCAGGAATCATCCAGTTGCAACTTCGCAACCAGAGTAACTATTTTTACGGTGGTGGAAATATGAGCGACAAGTCACTTGCCCAGGCATGCGAATAAGCCCAAATCACAAGCTGAATGGCCCAAGCTATTCCATCGTTGGCACCCTCACACTGCTGTGTTGGCTAGTGCTCTGCTAACAAATATATGAGCAACACTTACGCACTTTGGAAGTGATTGTTCACCAAAGATTTAATAAAGACAAAATCAAGGTGTTACTGGCCAAGAACTAGGCCACTCTGTGTTGTGCGAACCTGTAATCCCTCTGATATGGTAGAGCATGATCAGAAGATGTGAGTTGACCTCTCAGCTGTTTTACAGCTGTCTCCAGCATCACACTACCCACAGACAGGAGGCAGACACAACACCCTACACAATATGTCCTACTCATTGAACGTAAATTAATTAAATTTGCAGCTACAGCGCTGGCACTCTCGCACTGCTGTGCTGGCTGGTGCTTTGCTCAACTCAACACAGTAAAATATAATGCATATTTGCTTCATTCAAAATTCCTGGTCTCCTGCGAATTAATGACCTTTCCAGTATTATACAATAGAACAAACTCACCCAATCCCAGTTTCTTGGCAACGCCTTGACTCCTATCTATTAAAGTACTCGGTAGAAAGTGCTGTTGTATGTACAATTTGGTGGATCAGCTTCCATTGGTACATGTTGCCTGAAAATTTCCCGACGGGCATGATTTCAGGAAATTACGTTGTCACAACGTGTCTTACGTTGGCCTTCGTTACGGGCCGTTTTCGTTGTCTGGCGTTGTTATGGCTACCATGCCATATGCGATGATTGGCCAGATCACGTTGTGCCTGACTTAAAGAAACGCAAACACAGCTACATCTTAAAGGAAACGTCGTAGTTGCGTTGTCGCAACACTCACGCCCGTACGCAATGTCGTTCGCGTTGCTGCAACGTTGCTCCCACTAGTGCATCGTAACCATACCCAGTATTGTCACCGCAACGTAACAGCCATGTGTTCCGTCTCACGTTGGTGTGGACGCCTCTCCGCAACGTTCAATTCCGAGCCTTCCCTGGACGTCTCTGCGGCAGCCAAACGGCAACGACAATGCCACCTTTGGGGTCTGATGTGCTGGTGCTTTGGTTGCCCCGACGTTGCCTGTACGCTGTTGCCCCGGCGACGTTGCGGCCACAACGCTGTTCCTACGCAGCTATGGCCACTATCGGTCAACATAGCGACAGCCAAACTAGCCTCCAGTGTAGCGAGGTCACGTTGCCAAGAGATTGAGTCAATGTCGCCGCGTCTAGGTAGGCTATGAAATGGCGCTTCTACGTTGTCGTGCCAACGGCGCTCTGGCCATCACATGGCAACGTAATGGCAACATAACGGGGAATAAGTCTTTAGCCCTACTCATGCTGTAACGTTACGGCAACGAAGCCACACACACGTGAAAGTGCTAACGTCACTCCAACGACGACGCGCTTACGGTGCCCTGGCCTTTACAAAAGCAACGTTGCGGCAACATATTGGAAAACAAGTCTGTAGCACTACCCATGCTGTAACGTTACGGCAACGATACCATATTCACGTAGTAGTGCTAAGGTCATGCCTACGATGGCGTGCTAACGGCGCACAGTGGGCCACGAAGCCAGTTTTGACGGACATAATTCCATTTTTTCAACTCTCAAATCTTTAAGCTTTTTTTCGTGACGTCTCTTCCCAATACTCCGAGGAACCAGGATCTGACAGAATTTCAACATTGTAACACGTTTTAGCCAACATAGAGGTGGTCAAACACGCACCAAACGATTTGCGCTACTTTGGTGCAGTAAAAATGCATGATTTCAAACGCACAAAACACCTATAAATTTTTGTCCAGCATACTTTTTATTGATACCACGTAAAAGGGCGTTTCTTTACGAAACTTAACATACATTTTTATTTCATTTTGGACGATTTTTGAGGTGTCCAGCTTCATTTTTAATACACTTTGACAAAATTGTCAAAATTAAATCTTTGCCGAGGCGGCACTTTTTTGTTTAACGTGGTTAAACGGTCTCCTTCAGGCCTTGCGGAAGCCAACATGCCAAGGAACAAGACTCAAAAGAATTTAGCTGCAGCTACCTGCAGCTGTGAGTTGTAGGGTCTCCCAAACATCGCCGAAAAGGCGAAAAACGGTCCCGCGCAGCGGAACGCTGCCCCGCGCAACGGAGGCACTACTGCATAGTTGTTGCTTGAAATGATGAGAGTTGTGCATGTCAGAGTTTGTCTTCAACGCGAGTATGCTTGTTTTGGTTTTTGCGTCGTTTAATTCATGAAAACGTAGAAAAGGTGTCAGACCATGTCTTGGCGTAACAGGTCCCTTTCTATTAGATATTGTCAAATTTCACACTGGAGGGTCATATATTGTCTAAAATGGATTCCCCGCCCCTCAAAACCCCCGACTACCAAGTTACACGCCAAAATAACGATTCGTATGGCCTGGGAGAATTATGTCCGCCTAAACCGGCTTCGTGGCCCACTGTGTGGCGGGGCATCATTACGTTTAACAAACACGCAGCACTACCACTGCTGTGACGTTACGGTAACGATGCCCACATCTCGTGGAAGCGCTGACGTGACAACAACGATGTCGCACCAACCACGCCCTGGCCGTCACATGGCAACATTGGGGCAACATAACGGATAACAAGTCAGCAGCACTGCCACTCTGTTACGGGGTTACTTCAAAATCTCGCGCCGCCTTTTTCACCAAGCCCGCGCACGGCCAGCTAGAGCGCGAGGCGCGAGCGGCGCGATGATGAGGCAGTAGCGGCGGCGCCCGGCGGCGCCCGGCAGGCCCTTTGCGAGCCCGCGGAGCGGCCCTCCAGCCGGAGAGACACGGGTGGCTCGGGGCAGTCGTCCGAAGTCGCTACGTTCGCTAACAAGGGAACGTTTTTAGGTCATACACTCCGATTTCGACCAAACTTTGGAAATCGTTCGTTTTCATACTAAATTAAGATGGGCCATCAAAGTTGATGCAACAATACATATCTAGAGGGTCAAATGGGGCTTCAAAAATGAGTTTTTTTCACTTGTTTTCCTGCTTTTTGGGCCTTAAAGAGCGAGTTTTGGAGTGGACTCTCCGTGTCAAGATCTACATCATCTCCGATGTTTTTTGGGTCGCTGATGGCGAAAATCACCACTATTTGAACGACCGATCAAGTTTTCTACCAATTCCGACCAATTTCCCAAACCCAAAATTTTGGGCCTTTTTCGACGTAAAATTAGCAGTTTGAGTGATATGAGTTATATATTGATTCCTATGTTTTTCGGGTCGCCGAAACTAAAAATCGCTATCATTGGAACGCCCGACCAAGCTTTTACCCTATTCCGATCAATTTCCGATCAATTCTGGACCTGTTTTTGGCGTATTACTTTCATCAAGAACCTAGCCCCAATCCGACTGACTCACTCACTGACTGACTGACTGACTCATAGAAATGTTTGGGGTGAAGGAGTGGTCGTAGAGACTTGCGGTTTTTTCCATTCGATTCCAAATTTTGTGAAAAAATTGGGAAAAATCCCGAAAGTTGAAAATTCCTCACCGTTTCCGAGCAAACCTACTTAATCTTCAAAAAAGGGGACCAAATTCCTCACCGTTTCCGAGCAAACCCACTCAATCTTCGAAAAAGGGGACCGACCGACTAAAAATTTTTATTCGCCCTATCGGTAGGTCTGGTCGAGACATTTCAGAAACTGTGCCGCAATCGGGCCCCTGTCACTGGCAACATCCTCAAAACGATAAAATAGGCCTGAATTCAACAAAATCCACTCAATCTTAAAAAAAGGGGACCGCCCGACTAAAAATTTTCATTCGCCCCATCGGTAGGTCTGGTCGAGACATTTCCGAAACTGTGCTGCAATCGGGTCCCCGTCACCGGCAACATCCTTAAAACGATAAAATAGGCCTTAATACATCAAAACACTCAATCTTAAAAAAAGGGGACCGACCGACTGAAAATTTTTATTTGCCCTATCGATAGGTCAAGTCGAGACATTTCCGAAACCACGCCGCAATCGGGTCCCCGTCACCGGCAACGTCCCCAAAATCATTAATCATCAAGAACCTATATAGGCCCAATCCGACTGACTCACTCATAGAAATGTTTAGGGTCAAGGAGTGGTCGTAGAGACCTGCGGTTTTTTTCAATTCACCTCTATCCTTGTCAAAGCAGTCTTCAATTTTTTCGGACCTTGTATGCGCCCATTGACTGCCAAAGTAGCAAATGCAATACAAGCTATTCATTTGGGCAGTAAAAGTAGCTTTATTAAATGGTCAAACGCTGGTTAGTAGACCTTTCAAAGAAGCAGTCCATTTACTCCCTTGGAAAATTTGCCTTTGGTCACCACGGACGTACTGAAAATATGGCACGCGCCACACAGATGCGGGGGTCGGGGGGCGGACCCCCCAGCGAGCAGCGCGAGTCAAGAACCAATATAGCCCCAATCCGACTGACTCACTGACTCACTCACTGACTCACTCACTCATAGAAATGTTTGGGGTCAAGGAGTGGTCGTAGAGACTTGCGGTTTTTTCTATTCGATTCCCAATTTTATGGGAAAATTGGGAAAAATCCCAGAAGTTCAAAATTCCTCACCGTTTCCGAGCAAACCTACTTAATCTTCAAAAAAGGGGACCAAATTCCTCACTGTTTCCGAGCAAACCCACTCAATCTTCGAAAAAGGGGACCGACCGACTAAAAATTTTTATTCGCCCTATCGGTAGATCTGGTCGAGACATTTCCAAAACTGTGCCGCAATCTGGTCCCCGACACCGGCAACATCCTAAAAACGATATATAAAAATATAAAAATAGGCCTAAATTCAACAAAATCCACTCAATCTTAAAAAAAGGGGGACCGACCGACTAAAAATTTTTTATTCGCCCCATCGGTAGGGCTGGTCGAGACATTTCCAAAACTGTGCCGCAATCAGGTCCCCGTCACCGGCAACATCCTCAAAACGATAAAATAGGCCTAAATTTAACATAAATTTAACAAAATCCACTCAATCTTCAAAAAAGGGGACCGACCGACTGAAAATTTTTATTCGCCCTATCGGTAGGTCTGGTCAAGACATTTCCGAAACTGTGCCGCAATCGGGTCTCCGTCACCGGCAACATCCTCAAAACGATAAAATAGGCCAAAATTTTAACATAAATTTAACAAAATCCACTCAATCTTAAAAAAAGGGGACCGACCGACTGAAAATTTTTATTCGCCCCATCGGTAGGGCTGGTCGAGACATTTCCAAAACTGTGCCGCAATCGGGTCTCCGTCACCGGCAACATCCTCAAAACGATAAAATAGGCCTAAATTCAATAAAATCCACTCAATCTTCAAAAAAGGGGACCGACCGACAAAAAAATTTTATTCGCCCTATCGGTAGGTCTGGTCCAGACATTTCCGAAACTGTGCCGCAATCGGGTCCCTGTCACCGGCAACATCCTCAACACGATAAAATTGGCCTAAATTCAACAAAATCCACTCAATCTTAAAAAAAGGGGACCGACCGACAAAAAATTTTTTATTCGCCCTATCGGTAGGTCTGGTCGAGACATTTCCGAAACTGTGCCGCAATCGGGTCTCTGTCACCGGCAACGTCCTCAAAACGATTAAATAGGCCTAAATTCCACAAAATCCACTCAATCTTCAAAAAAGGGGACCGACCGACTGAAAATTTTTATTCGCCCTATCGGTAGGTCTGGTCAAGACATTTCCGAAACTATGCCGCAATCTGGTCCCCGTCACCAGCAACACCCTTAAGGGGGGACCCTGGTGAAACTTTTAAGTAGGCTTCAAAATAATCCCAGAAAGTTGAAACTTTGCTTAATTATTAGGTTCATTATGGTGAGTTCCCAAAACAAAATTCAATCCAAAATGTTGAACGGTCGCTGAGAAAAGTGGCTTTTTAGTGTTTTTTAGAGCGTTGGGGAAAAATCTTCCTGCGTCTTTCATTGGGACGGCAAGTCTTAAAAATTTTTTTGGGTTATCCTAAAGATGTATAAAAAAGATTTTAGTGAGGGAAATTTTTTTAAATAACAAATTAAATTAACAAAATCCACTCAACCTTCAAAAATAGGGACCGACCGACTAAAAATTTTTATTCGCCCATCGGTAGGTCTTGTCGAGACATTTCCGAAACTATGCCGCAATCAGGCCCCGTCACCGGCAACGTCCTCAAAATCGTCAATCAAGAACCTATAAAGCCCCAATCCGACTGACTGACTCACTCACTCATAGAAATGTTTCGAGTCAAGGGGTGGTCTTAGAGACTCGGGGTTTTTTTCCATTTACCTCTTTCCTTCTCAAAGCAGTCTTCAATATTTTCCGGACCTTGTATGCAGTCATTGACTGCCACAGTAGCTAATGCAATACAAGCTATCCATTTGGGCAGTAAAAGAAGCTTAATTATATGGTCAAAAGTTGTTAGTAGACCTTTCAAAGAAGCAGTACATTTACTTCCTTGGAAAATTTGCCTTTGGTCACCACGGACGTACTGAAAACACTTCGGCACGCGCCCCACACATGCGGGGGTCTGGGGCGGAGCCCCCAGCGAGCAGCGCGAGTTACGACCTATGTATGTATTCATATGTTTTTCGGGTAGCTGAAAACAAAAATCGCTACCATTCGAACGTCTGATATTGCCAATGTTTAAACAATGGACTAATCTTGGATGAGAAGTGATAGGCATCTTCGCACCGTTATCTTAATGATTGAGTGTATTTTTCGCACATCGAATCAAGCAATGCTAGTTCCATCTACATCACATCTCTTTCTCCGAGTGTTCACGTTCAAATAACCGTTGCTGCTTTGCAAAATTCTCTCTTTTCCCTGGGATCCTGCTTGTGCCTGCTACTGCATCGTGCCAGTTCCAATATTGATCGTTGTAACTTCCCTCACTTGTACACGGTGATTCAATGTGAGTCGCTTAAGGGAGGGGTAAAGTGACGAAAATCGATTTTCAGTTTTTACTTTTTTCCGACTCTTTGGGCCTTGGTACAACCAAACCTGACCATATTTCGACCTACAGCACTGTCAAATCGGCATAGGATGCTTTTAATTCGTACAATCACTGTTAGGTTAGGTTAGGCCCTCCAACTTAAAACCGGTTTTTCTCGGTAACTTTTTGTTGGACCTTGCGCGCAGGATATCTCGGAGACCATAAGAGGTAGAATGTTGTGCGATAGCTTAAAGTGATCAGTGTTCAAATAGCTAGAAGACAAGGGAGAGTTTTTTTCAAAAATGTGTCTCAATCTTTAGTTACAGGTCAATGAATGTCCAAAAGCGGCATAAAAACAGTCATGATTCTAGTTTTCAAGATTAAGACCGAAAGAAAACGTGTTTTTGAAATCCGGCTCCCTTGTCTTCTTCATTTTGACCATAAAAAATTTTTGCAACCTCGTCAGATTTTTTAGGACAACATTTGGATTTGAAATCCTGCGCGCAAGGATTAAAACCCGAAAATGGACCAAATCTTAAATGTTTGCGAAAATTCAAAAAATGCTACCAGGCACGCAACCAAAGATGGCAAAAGGGTAAAAAAGGCATGGAGAATCCAATGTTGATGTCCATTTTCATGTCAGGGAGACCAATATGTAAGAAAAAACAGCTGAAAAAAACATGAAAAAATTCGAAATTTCACTTTACGCCCCCCTTAAACTACTTTCAACTATGTTTTTAGGGGAGGAAAGGTGAGCAGCTCTTTTTTCTTCGCCAGTTTGGATGCCAAAGAATAGAGGGTAAAAGCTTGGTCGGGCGTTCCAATGATAGTGATTTTTGGTTTCGGCGACCCGAAAAACATAGGTATCAATATATAACTCATATCACTCAAACTGCAAATTTTACGTCGGAAAAAGGCCCTAATTTGGTTGCAACTTGGTCGGAATTGGTCGAAAACTTGATCGGACGTTCAAATAGTGGTGATTTGCGGCATCAGCGACCCAAAAAACATCGGAAATGATGTAGATCTTGAAACGGAGAGTCCACTCCAAAACTCGCCCTTTAAGGCCCAAAAAGCAGGAAAACAAGTGGAAAAAACTCAACTTTGAAGCCCCATTTGACCCTCTAGATATATATTGTTGCACCAACTTTGATGGCCCATCTTAATCTAGTATGAAAACGAACGATTTCCCAAAGTTTGGTCGAAATCGGAGTGTATGACCTAAAAACGTTCCCTTGTAAGGTGTGTGAGACCCGACCAGTCCGTGTACTAAATCAGTCAGAATACATACCCAGTTCAACCTAACGAGTATCTATCAATATCACCCGATTTCCTGAACCCGGAACCAGACCATCGAAACATTGGTGCAAACGGCCGGGAATCGGGTTTGATTTTTTTTTCTCGCGAACAATTTTTTTTCCCTTTGAACGCGGTCGCGACCACGTGGAGCCAGCCTTGTGACGACTCGGGCTGTGCAACATCAGTGCGTGAATTTTGACTTTTTGAAGTGAATTTCTGGTGCAGTGCAGTGAAGTGTGTGAAAAGTGAGCAGTGTGAAAAATTGGTGAAAATTCAGTGCTTTTGTGTCTTCACTTCCCTTCGCCACGTGGAGCAAACTCGCCACCACGTGAGCCGGAGCCCTGGTGTGGACGTGCAATCAACAACGACGGGGAGAACCAAGGTTAGTGCACTGACTAATATTAGCAGAATGCAATGAACAACACCTATTTTGACACAATAAATCACTTGCTAGGGACAGCAGGGCACGATCCTGTCTTTGTTAGAGAGCAGAACCTTAAGTGGACGACGCCAGACTATAAATCAGTTGCTGTACAAGTTTTAGAGCACCTTGATAAATTTCCCATTGTGTTCAAATCAGAGAAGCTAAAATTAAACACAAGATCGTCCGAGTTTCCGGACTATATTCTGACAAAAGAAGTTAGGGCAGACGCTTTGCCAGGTTTTAAAGTAATCTACACAAGGGAAGGATTTGAGAATTACCCATTCAAGGAGTGCACACTCTCTATATTTAAACTCAAAACTGAATTAATCGCATACGGGGAAACACACACACAGGAAGGACTAGAACACTAAGCAGCGGCAATTGTAGAAAATTTTATTAAAGGTACATTAGTTTACGTGAGTTACATCGGCGAACAAGCGCGAGTGTTACACAGAATGGCTAAGAATCTTCCAGTCTCGTTGCAACCGACAGTCAGGCCCTTCGATCCAGAAAATCCAATGAGATGGCTGGATCATGTGGCGGCAGTGTATGACAAACATGGGATCCGGGGCGATGACGTCCTGGAGTACGTAGGCCAATTTCTTCCACCACACCTGCAACCAGTACACGAGGCTATGCCAGAGGAAACAACGTGGGCTCAATACAAAACAGCAATGGAAAAATTTTTCTCAGCCAAAAACACAAGCTCATCAATCAGGAGTAGAATGTTGAATCTCAGGAAAAATGCCACAGAAACAACAATGGACTTTGTGCTTCGAGCGCAGGCACTGGCAGCTAACACAAACACAATTCCAGAGGAAGAAAAAGTCAAAATTCTTTTAGAAGTTTTGCCAACTGAAGGTGCGGGTTGGTTTTGGGGTTTCTGGGTGCAACACAGTAGCAGTTTAAATTTGAGAGTTTGCGCGATGTTTTGGAAAATAGGGCCATTTTTAAAAGGCACCACGGTAGCTCAAGCTCCGAGATGGAAGCTAGGCTGACCAAGAAATTTGAAGAAATGTTAACGAAACAGGGAATTCTTAAAGGAAATTCAGATGACAAAGAGAGTAAAATTTTGGCAATGTTGGAAAATTTGGGAAAGCCCAAGGAAAAGTCTTTGGAAGATAAAATCATGGAAAGATTAGAAACTTTGGCAATAAACGAGGAAAAGGCAGATGTGCATGCATTTACACCGGCCGCGGCGGGAGAGGCGGTCGTGGAAAAGGCTACGGGGGAAACCCTACAGGGGAAACTACAGAGGTGGTTACAGGTACGACAATAATTACAACAACGGCTACCGTGGAAATTATGGGCAGCAGGGTTATGGCAACATGCCACAGCAAGGATACGGCCAGGTGCAGGTTTGGAATGGTCAAAACTCGCACAGTAATGATCAGCCCCTAATGCAGGGCTACTGGGACAATCAGGCCCAGGGGCCAGGCTTTTCGGGCAATCAGCAGCAGGGGCAGAGTGCTTGGCGTAGTGGTGCGCAAAGTGCCTGGCGCGGCAGGCGCCGTGGCGCCTGCTTTGCGTGCCAAAGTTTTGATCACCGAATTGCTCAGTGTCCGAAAATGCAGAATTTTCAGTGAGAGTGGAGCAGCAAAATAGTTTTAGTAAAGGGGTTTTAGATTTAAGTAAGTTGGTTTTAGTTAAGTCACCGGCAGACGGTTCATGTTTTTATTAGCTTGCTTTTTGTTTATTTGGAAATTTTTAAGGGTAGTTTTGAGCTAAGGCAATTACTTTCTAAGTACGTGTCGTGTAATTGGGAGCATTTTAAGCACTATACCTTGAGTGAAAATAGAATAGGTTACTGTAAGGAGCATGCACAAGCAGGAGTGTTTGCAACAGCAGTGCAGGTGCAGGCAGCAGCAGAACTGTTTGAGGTGAGAATTGAGGTACAGGTACAAGGCGGAGTCCAGGTCTACCAGTGCACTGCAACTCAACCGGTACGTACATTGTTCATGCGTTTTTCTGGACCACTTGATGGTGGTCATTACGACGCACTTGTGCCACTTGGCGTGGCGCAGGCAGCGGCCACGCCGCCACGTGTCGTCGAGGTGGCGTTTGTTGAGGGCAGCGGCACCGCGGGCGCAGCTGCGTCCCACGGTCCCACGGGAAGGCAGCGAGACGCTCCGTCCAGGCCGTCGATTTCCGGGATCAGGTTGAAAACGGATGGCAGACAGTTCTGGGAAAAGGCAAAAGTCACTTGAAACCCACTGCGACGGGCATAGGCGCGGGAACAGAAAATCAACTCGAGTCGCCCCATCCGGGCGATGGGCAATCGAACGTGACACCGCCGGCCGATTCCCAGGCGCGGAACAGCGCGACAGGGGACGGTCAGCAGTTTGCCGAGCCGCCGAGTGTGGGAGCGCCCGACGCGCTCGCCGATTTGAAGGATGATCCCGTTCTGGTCTGCTCGTGCAATTATGAGCCAGAACAACTTGAAATTTTGCAAGACCTCGCCACATGGCGAAGGCCAGTAGTGCATTCTGACTTCCAATCAAATTTCCCAATAAAAGTTTAATTTGGCGGTAGACAGGTAGTTGGGCTTATTGACACCGAGGCTAAGTACTCAGTACTTGCAGAGCATGCATCTAATAGTGAAACAGTTAAACCAATGCCCACTGACGGAAAAGAAGTAATCAGGCAGCAACAGCAGGAAATTCTGGGAATTGCGTTGGAATTTATTCAAATTTCTGGTAAAATTGAAGGTGCGTTTCCGTTGTTGGTGGCAAAACTGCCCCCAAACATTTCCGTAATTTTTGGCCAGGATTTTCTCAAAAGGTTTAGTGGTCAGTATGCGTCCAAAAGTGACACATACCACTTTTTGCAGGATGGCTACTTAGCAAGTAAAAATAGGTGCAAATCTTGGCTTGACAGGGAGTGGGAAATTCTAAATTTGTCCAATCTGGAGGACCCGGGGAAACTTTTCAAAATTGAGCTTCAAATAGATTCTTTGAAATTAAAATGTGCCATTGATCTCGGCGCCGTTAGAACAATTATTCATTCCAAATGGTGTACCAACACCGCTGCGTTAACGCCAGCTAAAATAAAACTCAGAGTTGCCAACAGCACACTGTTTTACCAGTCAACGGAGTTTACTGTCCAGAGATTACTGTAGGTGCAAAAACAGTGAGGCACCCGGTAATCGTTGCACAACTTCCTCATGACATTGACTTGCTTTTGGGGAATGATTTCACCCGTAAATATAAATCAGAAATTTCTTGGAAAACGGAAACAGCAAAATTTGAAATAAATGGCCAACGTATTGAAATCCCCAGAATTCCTGAACCAGCTGAGCAGCAGCTTCCAATTTTCTCTTGTCTTGATGCAGAGTGTGCCTCGAGCGGCGACAGCCTAGCGCTAATAGCTGCAGAGGACACTTGCATAGCGCCTAATTCTCATAAAATGATTAAAATTTATCAGCATGAGCTTTTACCTGCCATTGTTTCACCAGTGTTGGTTGACGGCGATCCAGCTGTCACAAGCCTGGAGTGCGTGATTTTAGAAGAACCCTTTGTTCCGGTGCTAAATTGTGGTGAGGGTGAAGTGTTTATTTTCAAGGGTTCCATTGTTGGGTTTGTTGAGCAGGAAAACGCTAAAATAGAAAAGTCTTGATTAACAGAGGCAAATTTTGAAGAAATAAAATATGCAATAGATAACAATATTTTCCTTTTTGAAGAATTTGAGTCAGATATCCAACAGTGTAATGCGGTTGTTGAGGGAGAGTAGCTCCCAGCCCTTCCCTCGTTGGCAGATGCGGACTTAGATGAATCGGAGAAAGAATTGGTCCAAAAAGTCCTCGAAGAATTTAAAGATGTTTTCGGTTTCTCCATGAAAGAAGGAGCGATTATTCCAGGTGTTGTAGCAGAGCTGAAACAAAGAGAGCCCATTTCAATTTTTAAAAGGCAGTGGCCACTTTCGGCAAAACAAAAAGAAATTGCTAATCAGGAAATTTTTAAAATAATTAAACAGGGTGTAGTGGAAGAGGGGCCCAGCACGGTCACTCTACCGTTTTTTGTCATAGAAAAACGGAACTCTACACCTGAACGGCCAATCGGCCGAGTCCTTTTTGATTCAAGACTCCTTAATAAAACTTTAGAGAAACCTACGTTTAAAAGCCATACAATTCAAGACATTCTAAATTTTGCCGCTGATAAGAAATTACTGTGTACAATGGATGTAGTTAATTATTTCTTCACAATCAAAAATTTTTGAAAAGAGTAAATTATTGCTAGGTTTCACTCACAAAAACCGTCTCTTGCGATTCGGGCGATTGGCCCAGGGTTTGTCTTTGTCCCCCTCGATAGCTCAAATGGCCATGAGCCATGTCCTTAAAAATTTGGAAGCCATATTTTTCATGGATGATTTTACTAGGGGGAAACTAATTTCCAAAATTTGCTATATTTATTTAAGCAAACGCTTCAAAGGGTGAGAGACAATAATTTGACGCTAAACCCCCGTAAAGCTATTTTGTTTAAAAAGGAGCTTCCTGTTTGGATCTAATAATAAAAGCAGGAGAGTCAGTTAGACCAGATCCTGCTCGGTTTTGCCCTCTCTTGTCACTTGCACACCCTAAAAATATTGCTCAATTAAAATCCACTATCTGTTACTTCAGTTATCTTTGGCGTTACATTAAAAAATTTGCGGTAAATACAAAAATTTACAACGACATGATTGCGGAGAAATTACCATTTGTTTGGGCTCAAAAAAAAAAGAGAAAATTTTTAGAATCTTTGTATAAACATCTACTCTCAGAGGCAACTTTGGCTTTGTTTGATGAAAAACTAGACACTAAACTTTTTATTGATGCTTCCAAGGATAATTAGGAGCCATGCTTTTTTTGTGAAAAACAGTCTAAAGATTCCTAACCATATCTGGTCACTTGCATGCAAGCCGTCCATCTTAACCCAAACACACTCCGTTCCATTTCCCATACTATTGGCCTAGAGAGCTCCCTGCCAAGGACTCCTAGAACTGGTCACTCACGGTCCTGTTGGTTTACGAACGTACCCTCAAACTATAAAAGCAGCCGCTCAGCAGAGCCGGCATGCAGTCTATCGCCTAGTGTTGACCCTGATACGTCTTACAATAAACCAGTGATACCTCAAATCTTACCATTCCTAAGCCCTTTCACACACTACAAATGGTGACAGCGGGCACGGTTCGTTAGCTCTGTTCGGGTACTCAGCTTGTTGGGAGGGCAATCTGAAAATCAACGTTAGGTGATTTGAAAAGAAGGACGAGGTTAGGAGGGAAGACCAAAGGGGAAAAAGACTGTGTACGTTGCGCCCGCTTAGAGCGAAGAGGCCTGCGTATATTGTGCCCTGAGGTCGAGAGGTTAGGGAAGTCCGTCTTGGTTAGGGAAGTCCGTCGAGGTTAGGGGGTGTAAGCGAGGTTTAGGGGGACCAGGGAAGACCCCCCGTTTATTCTGTGTCACTCCGGGAAGAAGCCCGAGTAACCTGTGCGCCCCGTTTGAGTGTGTGTTTGTTTTAATGAATCTGTAGTGGTTTAAGGGAGTTACGCCTGCCCATGTACTGCCAGCCCCCGGTGCACTCGCGGCGCGGTCGCTTCTTAGGTTTTATAGTCATGTCGTCCCCTGATCTACTGTCATTGGTGACGTTCGATTCATTCGCGTCGCTCGCTCGCTCCCTCTTTACTTCTTTCCCTTCTCTTTCTTATCTATTTTTTTTGTTTTAATTCTTTGACCCAATGTCGCAGGTCAGTTTTATAGCGGGACAGGCTGACTATGTGAGCGTGACAATGTGACCAGGTTAGCGCGACAGCGTGACTGCGTGACCAAGTCAGCGTGACAGCGTGACCAAGTCAGCGTGACAGCGTGACCAAGTCAGCGTGACAGCGTGACCAAGTCAGCGTGACAGCGTGATCAAGTCAGCGTGACAGCATGACACAGCCCCCGTCACAGCGTGACCAAGTCAGTGTGACCGCGTAACTGCGTGACCTAGTAAGCGTGACCGCGTGACATCGTGACCAAGACAGCGTGACACGTGACCAAGTCAGCGTGACAGAGTGACAAAGTCAGCGTGACAGCGTAACTGCGTGACCAAGTCAGCGTGACTAAGTCAGGGTGACAGCGTGATCAAGTCAGCGTGACAGCGTGACTGCGTGACCAAGTCGGCGTGACTAAGTCAGGGTTTCAGCGTGACCAAGTCAGCGGGACAGCATGACCTAGCCAGTGTGACAGAGTGACTAAGTCAGCGTGAACGCGTGACAGCGTGCCTGCGTGACCAAGTCAGTGTGACAGCGTGACCAAGTCGGCGTGATATCGTGACCAAGTAAGCGTGTCGGCGTTATAAATTTAGCGGGATAGCGTGACCAAGTCAGCGTGACAGCGTCATTGCGTGACCAAGTCAGCGTGACAGGTCATTGCGGACCAAGTCAGCGTGACAGCCCCATTGCGTGACCAAGTCAGCGTGACAATGTCCGTGTGACAGCGTGACACAGCCAGCGTGACAGCGTGACCAAGTCAGTGTGACCGCGTGACTGCGTGACCCAAATCAGCGTGACAGCGTCATTGCGTGACCAAGTCAGCGTGACAGCCTCATTGCGGACCAAGTCAGCGTGACAATGTCCGTGTGACAGCGTGACACAGCCAGCGTGACAGCGTGACCCAAATCAGTGTGACCCCGTGACTGCGTGCCCAAATCAGCGTGACCGCGTGACTGCGTGACCAAGTTAGCGTGATAGCGTGACAATGTCAGCGTGACAGCGTGCCAAAACGGCGTGATATCGTGACCAAGTTAGCGTGTCAGCGTTATAAAGTCAGGGGATAGCGTTTTCCCAAATCAGCGTGACAGCGTCATTGCGTGACCAAGTCAGCGTGACAGCGTCATTTCGTGACCAAGTCAGCGTGACACAGCCAGCGTGAATGCGTGACACAGCCAGCGTGACAGCGCGACACAGCCAGCGTGACAGCGTGATGCGTGACCTAGTCAGCGTGACCGCGTGACCTAGTCAGCGTGACCGCGTGAGCGTGACCAAGTCAGCGTACAG
>NW_023144630.1:10657597-10675805 GCF_012932325.1 Thrips palmi | reverse complement strand
GGGGCGGACCCCCCCATTTTCCCCCCCGGGCCCAAATTTCAGGAAGAACCCATTTCTTCTGTAACTTTAATTTTAAACGAATGTATTGTCGATTGCAAAGTGACTGTCTATGAGGTTAGGGAGCGTTCACAAATTACGTAAGGGCGATTTGGGGACTTTTTGACCCCCCTGTACCCCCATGTAAGGCCAAGTAAGGTTTACCCCATGGCAGAGGGAACCCAAATGAATTTTGGGTCCGGACCCAAAAATTTGGGTTCGGTACCCCAAAATTTGGGTTCCGGGCCCAAAAATTTGGGTCCGTACCCATAATTTTGGGTCTTCGTTTGGGTCCGGACCCAAACGAATGGGTCCTCTTTTGGGTCCGGACCCAACCGCATGGGTTCCCACTTGGGTCCGGACCCAAAACACTTGGGTCCCGACTTGGGTCCGGACCCCAACGGTTGGCTCAATGGACATTCAATTTGTTCAGAACAGTACTTTTAGAAGTTCAATGTATTGGTGCATGGGGCATGGTGGCATTTAGAGTTAAAAATTTGAGTCGTCTCAGACTTTGAGTTGAGTTTTGGGTCCCGAACCCAAACGTTTGGGTCCGCTCTATGACCCCCTGCCAGGTAGGCAACATTGTAGTGAAAAGAGGTAGGCAAACCCGTTAAACACCTATTAAGGGTATCTTGTAAACTACTTAAGTTAGAGCATCGGGAACACCACCATTGTGCTCAGCGTCAAAAGTTGGGTCTGGAAAGTTGGCAATATTTGAGTTGCGCTAGGTAATTAATGTTGTGACAAGCTTCTGAAACAATTCCATGTTTGATTCAGGACTCCATCATTTGGGTACGTAGGGTAAGGTGCCCAGTGATGGCCACTTTTAGCGCACAGATACGCCTTTCACCCGCTTACCAAGTCTCTCAATCGTCGTACGGTTTGGGCTATTTTCAGGAGCATAAAAGAAGGATAGAGTGAAGGTTCTCCAGTTTGAAGAGGAGCAAAATTTACCTCTGTCTTCGCGAAAAGAGTAACCAAAATATCAGTGCAATTTGCCCAGTGATGGCCACCCTTTGCTTAGTGATAACCTGTGCCCTACTCGGTGATAGCAAGTTTAGGTTTTGAGAGGGGAGTAGCTCTGTGCTTCCGTTTTTTACAGTAATCAGGTAGAAATTAAGTAAAAATTCCAAATCTGCGAAAGAAACGCTGGGATAACTGATTTGATCTCAGCTCTACAAAATTAACAAAACATGTCAACGCAGCAGCCTTTGCGCTGAGCCCGAGCGGCCGCCCACGACAGTAACGGGATGAAATTTTTGCGGTGTTTTGTTGCTAATAGGTGAGGGTACAAAACCCCAAAAGCTCAACTGTTTACCTTCTCCCGCGTGGATGAAAAGTCGGCGCAAAGTCTAAAGTGGCCATCACTGGTACCATGGCCATCACTGGGCACCTTACCCTACCCTCATTTGGGTACGAACCCAAATTTTTGGGTCCAGACCCAAATTTGGGTTCCTGAAAAGGACCCAAATATTTGGGTCCCCCCATTTGGGTCCCCTCTACCATGGGACGAGACCCCCCCACCCCCCATTTACGTAAGGTTTTCGCCAATGATTCCCCAAAAACCCTAAAACGTTTTTTTTACGGGTTTTGTGCATAAGACGAGATAAGACAGCGTAAGACAGCGGTTTTTGAAGGCAGAAATCAATCAGATTTCTGATTTAAGATGGAACTGCTTTTATTGCAAAAGCATGGGTTGATAACTTATAATAAATAAAAGGGCATTTGGACACAATAAAATCATCGCAAACATAGGGCATATCAAAAGAAATTCCCACTTTTAACCGCTTTTAACCCAATTTAGCGCGTTTCAGAAACCTAACATAAGGCTTGCTCTAGACCCCCCAACCCCCACATAAGACCCTAGTAACGATTACCCGACCCCCCACCCCCTCAAGGCCCTTACGTAATTTGTGAACGCTCCCTTATAAGTGCATCGTCCGGCGGTCCGGTACCGCGAGAACCGGGTACTGTGCATTCGCTCAGACCTGAGCCCGCGGCGACCAAAGGAAAAGTTAAACAGCCGAATCCCACCGGGGGCCTCGTTGTCGGAGTGCTGTTCCGGTGCGTTCTAAGGGTTTGACCCTTTGTTTCGCTCCTTGTTTGGAGGCTGTTTGCCACACTCACGATGGCACCAAGAAAGGGCCTGCATAGCAAAGGGTCGCCGCTGGCTCAGGTCTCAGGTCTCAGCGAATGTACAGTACGTCGGTGCCGGTGCTATCTCAAAGCGGCTGTTCTCCGGTTTCAGCGTGCGCGTAGAGACGGTGGCAAACGCACTTGGTCTCCCGGCAGGGTGACTTGAAAGTTTCATTTCTTCCGTTTTAAGTAATCAGCTTACGCAGCTGGCTGGTTTCTACACAGTGCGTTTCTCGCTGCGTCGTTCATTTCATAGGGTGCCCCACAGGGGAGAGACAGCGACAAAGTGGTTTGGGAATCAAGCTGCAGCAGACTGATTCCGAGAGTCGTCTTCGTCGCGCCGTCTCTCTCGCACCCATACGGCACGCCCTACGAGCATGCTACGAGTGCGAGAGAGACGGCGCGACGAAAACGACTCTCGGAATCAGTCTGCAGGTTCCTGCTTGTAGTGACGCGGTGGCTGCTACAGTTCCCGGACGCACAGACTCCGAGAGTCGCTTTCGTCGCCCTGTCTCTCTCGCACTCATGGGGCATCCCGTACAGGTGCAAGAGAGAGAGAAAGCGATGATTATGACTCTTGGAATCAGTCTGCTGTGTGACGCGTGTTTTAGGGCTGCCAGTCATTCACAGTGTGCCGTCATGTTTCTTAGGACACGATGCACAGGCGACGTCACTCGAGGTCGCCTTCTCGCGGCCACGCCAAGGACACCAGGCGCCACTCCAGGTCACCTTCTCGGGCCCACGCGAAGGAGACCAGGCGCCACTCCAGATCGCCTTCTCGGGCCCACGCCAAGGAGACCAGGCGCCACTTCCGTTCGCCTTCTCGCGGCCACGCCAAGGAGTCCAGGCGCCACTCCAAGTCGCCTTCTCGCGGCCACACCAAGGAGACCAGGCGCCACTCCCGTTCGCCTTCTCGCGGCCACGCCAAGGAGACCAGAAGTCACTCCAGGTCCCCGATTTTAGGCCACAGCAAGTCAGCCTCAAAACGGCCTCTTCCCACCTTCCTGTCTTGTGGCCACAGCCAAGAGAAGCAGTCATTCAAGTAGGAAGATAATGGAGATGCAGATGATTCAACCGCAGATAGGTATGGTATTGTTCATCAGATGCGTCATTGCTGGTTTTGATGGGATGAAGCTTCAAGTAATGTTAAACCTTTTGGGGTCAAATTTTGACTTTTTTGATCTGTGTCTAGGATAAGAATGTTGTAGTTCCATTTCAAAATCAAAGTACTCCTTTACAAGTAGTTTCAGTACAGGTAGTGCTTGCAAGTTTGCAACAGTGTAAAATGGACAGTTGTAAAGGTTTGAAAATGTGTAGTGTCACTGGTATCAATTTTCAGAGACTATTAGAGATAAAAATTTGTCAAAAAGGATTTTCAGCTTGTCTTGAACAAAGGATAAGGATAAATTTTTCAGATAAAGCACAAAATTTACGTTATGATGAGTGAGAAATTTTTCACATTAGTCAAAAGACAAACTCAAATTTTTTTCCCCATATTTTTAACCATGAAAATTGTGACTTGAGAGGCCTAACTTTTCTCCACCTTCAAACAAGTCCATTTTTGTAAAATTCAACTTTTCACAGACTTTTTCGCTCTTTCTCCTGGAAAATCCACATTGTCGAGGGATTTTGCAACTGAAAACTTCATTGTTTATCTTTCAGACCCTCATTATAAGGCTTGCTTAATTTTACCCTTCGTAGATTTTTTACTTGTTTTAAGAAGAAAATTGTTACCAAGTGCAGGATTGTAAAACTTTATCTTTTTTCCTCAGTGGTCCCTTGTCTCGTATTCTGGAAGAGGAACACTCTTTGATTCCACCTGTTTCATCCGATTTCAAATCGCCTTTTGATTCGGTAAGCAAAGTGTGAAACCGTTGTACCTGGTAAACATCTCCTCAGGGGGCTGGCATACAATGCTTTTTATGCTTCTCTATGCACTTACACTCTTTTGTTGCAAGGACCCAGACTTGCTGTTGGTTTTTTTGTTGGAAGCAACATGACTTGTTTCCCATTACTTTTTATTACTCAAGATATTGGGGGCAAGATCATA
Organism: Thrips palmi; assembly: GCF_012932325.1. Taxonomy (NCBI): domain Eukaryota; kingdom Metazoa; phylum Arthropoda; class Insecta; order Thysanoptera; family Thripidae; genus Thrips; species Thrips palmi. The sequence continues at coordinate 10,671,580 of NW_023144630.1, read as the reverse complement.
CCCAACTGAAAGAAGTGAAACTAATTTATCTGGTTTCATTTTAACTCACCAATTTTTTTTCTGTTGCGTGCAGGATATTTCGGATGACTTTGAACCCACCATCAAAAGTACCAAGAAAGAAGAATCTAATTATGATGATTTCAAGGTATGTACTTACATACTACGCATCACATTTCCTCCTGCTCCTACTGATTTAATTGTATTTGGTTCCAGAGTAATCTGTTGAAGAAAAAAATGAAGGTTGAAAAAGGCCCTGAGACTTTGCCCAAAGGTCAAAAGGACAAGCAGGAAGATGATGATGACATCGTGCACTCTAAAAAAAATTGTGGTAGAAATCCTATAAAAGTATCGGACGCATTTAACCTATTCGGCATAGGAATTTTCCCACACAGGACATGGTAATTTTACCATCTGCCGATATGGCAAAAATCCTATACGTAATGTTAGGTTTCTACTATATTAGGGTGTGGGAAACTACTACACCGTGTATGGTAAAAATCCGATACGAGTTGTGGGGTATTTTCGTTACGTCATGTGGTAAAACTACTATACGCTCATAGGAAAGCTTTCTTTGAGAAATGGTGAACACATCCCGAGAGAACGTGGCGCAAGCGTCACTACCGATGGGAAGGCATTTAAAAATTTAAGTGGCATACTATCTCCGAATGAGGAAATCGTCCACCTGAGAGGCAGATCATCCCACTTCCAGACTCTGTGCCACAGGGCGGATCTTGCGTGCACCCAACCTAATGACCGACCGCAGTCGCCAGCGAGTGGCAACTTGGACAAGCGTTTTTCTCGACTTAAGTGTAATATTTTGTTTGAAACTGAAAGCCAACGGCTAGGGCTGACACTTACTTAGGCAACAGATGATATATTTATCAAAAATTATTTACTTTCGTAACATAAATCGGAAATACTTAATAGTAAACGGGCACGGCGCTCCAAGCGCCACCTAGCGGCAGGTTTGTGCAACTTGACGTCAGGCGGCTGACAGTAGACCATACCCTTACCCACAGCTCACCTTTTACAAGGTAACTTAACAATTAGACGATGCCAAAATGCTTTGAAGCCCTACGTTTATTTTCAGCTTCATAATAACATCACTTTAAATTTCGCAACACTGAAAAAAAAATTCAGTATATCCAACGGACATAACATTTTTTCTTACTGAACCGTACAGTAGAATATCGTCAGCTGGGAATTCAAGTAGATTTTACGGAACGGCCATTCCGTAGACGCTACTACAAAATTGTTGTGGATGCTACTGGTCGCGTACAGTAAATGGGACTGCTGGTCAAAAGCAGTCGGGGGAGGGGGCGCGCCCAGCCTCACCTCGCCCCCTTTCCCCTTCCCCTCCCACACTCGTCACTCCTAGCTTTCGACTTGGCTCGCTGCGACGAACTGCGACGGCCACGACTCGGAGTTGAACCCGGGCCGCCCGATCACAGAGCCATGACTGTACCACTCTGCCATGCCTGCGCGTTGAAGGCCCCGCATCTGGAGACGGTGCGCCCCGAACAAAAGCGCGCCAGTGCGTCTCCAAAGGAGCGAGGGAGGGGGAAGCGCGCGGGTGGAGCCGAGGGCTCCGGCGGGGGTGAGGTGGGGTATGGTGGGGGGCCCGACGACTAAGGTGCAGTAGCATCCACCGGACTGCAGTAGCATTTACTGTACGGCGCGCACTGAACTGTTCAGTAGAATCTACTGCCACTCGAACAGTAGCAGATATTGCGCGCCCAATACAATATACTGCAAAGGGGTCTACTGAACGCGTTCAGTAGAATCTACTGTAACAGTTTTTTCAGTGAAGGATTCAAAACCATGGCTCATCTACATAAAGTAGTTCTGAGTTGCCGCGATTTTCAGAGACAAACCCATTTCAAGTTTTAATGAAGAAGTCAAAATTATCTTAAACCAGATGTGATAATGGGGCAGTACAAGATACAAAATAAGTTTGAACCGGTTTTAACGAATCGTCTAGTGCCAAATTCTATTAACAGTTTGACGTCACATGAGCTTTTCTTTACTTTTCTCTGAGCAGCTTTGCCGCCCTAGTCATTCTGTCGTTAGCCTGTTATTAATATTGACCGTCTGTTTTGGTCCCCTCTCTCCTGAAAAAATATTTCAGAAATGTTTGGGATTCATACTAATGGGTTGTAGGAAAATCAGTATACAATGGCCTGAAGTAATAAGATTTCTACCAAAAAGTGTGGGAAAAAACCGAACACGAGTATAGGAATTCAAATTCCTATACTAGGTTCGGATTTTTACTACACCGCATTGGCAAAAGAACGAAAAGCATAGGAATTTTCCAAATCATGTATAGGATTGTCGTTTCCCATACCGAAGTTGGTACTTTTACCATACGACGGTGTAGTAGAAATGCCATTATTTTTTAGAGTGTGTACATTAATACGGAAATATGTCCAAGCCCTCTGCCTAAGAGGCCGGTCACCAGATCGACTGCTGCTTCAAGCAAACTAACATTAAAGGGAAAGAAGTCCACTTTCAAGAGAAAGGATCAGCTGGAGCAAGAACTGAAGGCGAAGGAAGAGGAAATTGCAAATCTAAAGAGAGGTTTGTTCCAGTGCGTGTTGTTTAAGGGGGCACACCAGTGAAAATCGTCAAATTTCGGCCTCCTTTTTTATTTTATCTTATTTTTCTGCTATTCATTCCGAGTCGAACGCCGCAAACCCCACCTCAAAGTTCCAATTACTTTGGCTCGGGCACATTTTTGAAGTTCCTAAAAAGGTAACTATTTTTGCATATTTTACCTCAATTGTTAACGTTCAGGTGTTGCACTTGAAGTCCAATGACAAAACCCTCGAACCATCGAAACGCAGTTGGAAAAAGAAATATTTTGGCGCAAACCGAACTCAAATATGTCATAAATTGCGCCCGTAATGAGGAATGATGCGTGTAAACCGTAGTTTCACTTCAAACGTTGTTTTCTCGAAACACCATTTTTGGACCTGGTGCCCACGATTGCGGGCGCCAAAATTGAGATAATTGAGTGCGGTTTGCGGCAAAATGTTCCTTAAACTTGCCGCTATCGTGTGAACCTCGGATATGGTCGTAGCATGTACAGGGCCTGAGCCACAGACACGGAAACGTGAAAAATATGGTCAAAAAATTAGTTTCTTTTTTCGCTTCTCAATAAAACATATTTAGAATTGCGTTTCCGACATGTCCGTGGTTTACACGATAGCCACATGTGTCCTGATGAGAAATTTTGAAACCCCATGTTTCTGGCTCAATCGAGGGCTTCACAAAGTTGGGCAAAGTGGAGCCATGTCACCGAAAAATGAAGATGGCGCCCACCCCCCTTCCCGTCGCCGCCCCTGGCTGCCGTGTACTTTTGTGGTCAAATTGACATATTTTATAGTTCAGAATAAAATTTCAACCCATTACCTTCGACTTCCCGTGGTCCGATCTTGACCAAATTTGGTATGCAGCCTGGTTTTGTCTTGTCACCCTGATTTGAACGAATTATGGTCGGAACCAAGGTCCAAGAAAACTCGCATCAACACGCAGGAAAACTGACATTTTACTGGAAATGATAAATTATAAAAATCTTTGAGGCCAAATATCTCCAACAGCCGATCTTGCTACAGTGTGGGCCCCTTAAGCAAATTTGTAGCTCCCATTCTCAGCTTTTAGAATATGTCAAAAAAAGTTTCGGATTCTCAAAATTGCTCTTGAAAAAGCCAAAAAACGAGTAAAAAATGACATTTTTAGTGGAAATGATGAAATGTAAAAATCTTTGACGCCAAATATCTCGAATAGCCGATCTCGCTACAGTGTCGACCCCTGACACGAACTTGTAGCTCTCATTCTTAGCTTTCAGAATCTGCCAAGAAAAGTTTCGGATTCTCAAAATTGAAGTTGTAAGAGCCAAAAAACGAGTAAAAAATGGTGGAATTTGGGGCGTTTTGGGGCATTTTTTGCGTTTTTTATAGTTTTTGACCCCTACATGACCAGGTTTTGATTGGAAACCACTTTTTCCACCATAAACCATAATCCTTTGCCCTTATAAATCGAAAAAACGGCAGAAAGGGCCATGTCGCACTTTTCGCCGTTTGGCCGCACTGTGCTTCGTTACTTTACTCAGAATAACGTTTTTACGAAGCCTCTGCATTTTCACTGGTGTGCCCCCTTAAGGTTCTCAAAAGAAAAGTTTTATTCGCATTGGTCTAATCAATTTTTGTTTATTGTTTTATGGATGGAACACTCAAACATCAGCTCTAAGTGAATCACCCTCTAAAACTACCAGGCAGTTCACAGCTGACAATTCGTACGGTTTGGGCTATTTTCAGGAGCATAAAAGAAGGATAGAGTGAGGTTCTCCAGTTTGAAGAGGAGCAAAATTTACCTCTGTCTTCGCGAAAAGAGTAACCAAAATATCAGTGCAATTTGCCAGTGATGGCCACCCTTGCTTAGTGATAACCTGTGCCCTACTCGGTGATAGCAAGTTTAGGTTTTGAGAGGGGGAGTAGCTCTGTGCTTCCGTTTTTTACAGTAATCAGGTAGAAATTAAGTAAAAATTCAAATCTGCGAAAGAACGCTGGGATAACTGATTTGATCTCAGTCTACAAATTTAACAAACATGTCAACGCAGCAGCCTTTGCGCTGAGCCCGAGCGGCCGCCCACGACAGTAACGGGATGAAATTTTTTGCGGTGTTTTGTTGCTAATAGGTGAGGGTACAAACCCCAAAAGCTCAACTGTTTACCTTCTCCCGCGTGGATGAAAAGTCGGGCAAAGTCTAAAGTGGCCATCACTGGTACCATGGCCATCACTGGGCACTTACCCTACCCTCATTTGGGTACGAACCCCAAATTTTTGGGTCCAGACCCAAATTTGGGTTCCTGAAAAGGACCCAAATAGTGGGTCCCCCCATTTGGGTCCCATCTACCTGGGACGAGACCCCCCCACCCCCCATTTACGTAAGGTTTTCGCCAATGATTCCCAAAAACCCTAAAACGTTTTTTTACGGGTTTTGTGCATAAGACGAGATAAGACAGGTAAGACAGCGGTTTTTGAAGGCAGAAATCAATCAGATTTCTGATTTAAGAGGAACTGCTTTTATTGCAAAAAGCATGGGTTGATAACTTATAATAAAAAAGGGCATTTGGCCACAATAAAATCATCGCAAACATAGGGCATATCAAAAGAAATTCCCACTTTTAACCGCTTTTAACCCAATTTAGCGCGTTTCAGAAACCTAACATAAGGCTTGCTCTAGACCCCCCAACCCCCCACATAAGACCCTAGTAACGATAACCGACCCCCCCCACCCCCTCAAGGCCCTTACGTAATTTGTGAACGCTCCCAAACGGCGCGTACCCATAGTTTTTTACGGGCCGAACTTTAATATTCCTTGCAGCGCCCCTCGATTTTGAAACATTTTTTCGTGAAGGCCACTCTACTATGGGCCGTTACTTTGTCGGAGTCTAGGGCAATGCTTTATGAGGACCAAATAGACCGGGTTTATGGACCTTGCACCCGTTTCGTAACAGGAAAAAGCCGATTCGTACAGATTGCCTTGTTTGTCGGCTCGAATCGGATGTCGTTCTGACCTTTAAACACGACCTTGGTCGCCATATCGCCAGACAATGTTGTTTTTATCTCTTTTTGGCGAAGCGGTTCAATCCTACAACTCAAAAACTTGGTTTGTGCTGGCCACAGGGCTAGCGCACAGTGGTCGAATCACCCCGAATTTCTGGTCAGAAGAGTATTTCACAAGGTAAGGATTTTGATATGTTTCAATACTTTTCCTTGTAATAAACACCCTACGCATCGATAATCCACGAGGTTTTAGCCGCCAGTCTTATCAAGTTCGCGTACAAAGAATAGCAAACACACAACTTTTACTGCAGTGTTTTTCATGGATGTATTTTGAAGAAAATTGACCATGGCCAGTAGAGCTCAAGAGTTAATTTAAGGTACCTAAACTTTTTCTTCAGTTACTGTGGCTTGTTCTCAATGAAATGCCACAGTGGGCATTGCTTTAGAAGCCTTCTATACAAAGGAAAAGTCATGTTTTCGAAAAATTTACAAGTTTTCCTAATTTTATAAAAAAACAGGAATCTACTTTTGAACATAATAAAACACGGTCGTCCCACTGGGTCAGAGACCTCCCCCTAAGTTTCCTATAAACAATCGCGTTGAGTTTTTTGCCGTCCGTTTCCGACTTTCGAATCTTTGACCGAAAAACCTCGTCGTTGCAGTAGCTTTTCAGGCAAAATCGCTCAAAAGCGTAGGTTTTACGCCATAATTGGCTATGTCCGACAAAATATTAATGATCGTAGCAGCTCTCAATGGTCAATTAACACCAAAGAAACTTTTTTAAGGTGTGGAGGGTGGGGGAGGGGGAAGGAGATGGAGTAAGAATAAAAATAACGGCGAAAATATAGGTAAATTTTAAAGTAGGCACCTCCCAAACAAGACAGCGTCAAACCCACCGGAACCTGACGCCGATGCTTTGGAACATTTGACACGGTCTGTTGAGACTCGGTGCACTAGTCATGATCCATCCGGATCCATGAAAGCCTGTCAGGAGCTGACAACTGTCGAGAGCTGTTAAGACCTGTCGAAGCTATAATGTGAACGGCAAAGGCGTCACACAGTGGGGCGAAAACGGAAAAAGTCGCACGAAATCAATTTCTTCGCCAAATTTTGTGTATAGTGTATTTAGGGGTCGCTGAATTCATTTCTGACGAGATTTGAACGTAAAAGGCACCCTAAGAGGCGGAGCCAGGTGCGTAAAGGGGGGTACAATGAATCTTTTTGCTGAATTCACGCGAAACTTTGGATTTGAGGGTTTAATTGGTAGTGAAAATCATATCTGTATATAAGAAGACAAAAGAAATACCCAGGGGACGACCCACAGTAGGCCACGAAGCCGGTTTAGGCGGACATACTTCTCCCAGGCCATACGAATCGTTATTTTGGCGTGTAACTTGGTAGTCGGGGGTTTTGAGGGGCGGGGAATCCATTTTAGACAATATATGACCCTCCAGTGTGAAATTTGACAATATCTAATAGCAAGGGACCTGTTACGCCAAGACATGGTCTGACACCTTTTCTACGTTTTCATGAATTAAACGACGCAAAAACCAAAACAAGCATACTCGCGTTGAAGACAAACTCTGACATGCACAACTCTCATCATTTCAAGCAACAACTATGCAGTAGTGCCTCCGTTGCGCGGGGCAGCGTTGCGCTGCGCGGGACCGTTTTTCGCCTTTTCGGCGATGTTTGGGAGACCCTACAACTCACAGCTGCAGGTATCTGCAGCTAAATTCTTTTGAGTCTTGTTCCTTGACATGTTGGCTTCCGCAAGTCCTGAAGGAGACCGTTTAACCACTTTAAACAAAAAAGTGCCGCCTCGGCAAAGATTTAATTTTGACAATTTTGTCAAAGCGTATTAAAAATGAAGCTGGACACCTCAAAAATCGTCCAAAATGAAATATAAATGTATGTAAAGTTTCGTTAAGAAACGTCCTTTTACGTGGTATCAATAAAAAGTATGCTGGACAAAAATTTATAGGTGTTGTGTGCGTTTGAAATCATGCATTTTTACTGCACCAAAGTAGCGCAAATCGTGTGGTGCGTGTTTGACCACCTCTATGTTGGCTAAAACGTGTTACAATGTTGAAATTCTGTCAGATCCTGGTTCCTCGAAATATTGGGAAGAGACGTCACGAAAAAAAGCTTAAAGATTTGAGAGTTGAAAAAATGGAATTATGTCCGTCTAAACTGGCTTCGTGGCCCACACTCTTAAAAGTCTGCGAAGGAATTTCTTCGTAGAGTTGCGAAGGACTGAATGACTTCATAATGCGAAGGAAAATTCTTTGTAATGCGAAGAGCTTCTTCGCAGAAAGAATTATATAAAGCTCTTACGAAGAAAAGCTCTTCGCAGCCAGAGAAAAATTTCATTCGTAAGCTGCGAACTGGCTGAAACAAGACCTATTGCGAAGAAGCGCTCTTCGCAGCCAGGCAGCCAGAGAAAGAATAGGTTCGAATAAAGTAACGGAAAAAATTAAAAATGAAAGAGAAATCAAGGACTGAATGGAACCTCATTTTCAGTTTGGTTGTAAATAGATAGCAAAATAACTTAAGTTTCTTACGTGAAGGCCCAGTACTAGAAAAAAATGTTATCAACCTTGATTGACTTTGTCATTTCACTGGACAGCACAGCAAACATCAACTGGGTGAGCTTCACTTCAATTGACTTCAATTGAAACAAAATGCAAAAAATAAATGTTTGTGGACACTTTCAGAAGCATAACTCAAACACTGTTTTGAAATATAGCAACCATAGTTAGATAAACAGGGGAAAGTGACATAAGATTGATAACCTTTCCCATTTGTTTTTATGGACCAAAGCAAAGCATTTACAAGGGTGACCTGTCCAGAAAGCTGTCACAAAAGCACCAGTAGGGAAGTGATAACCTCATCGCAACTCTTACTTCGCATGACACTTCAAAGAAAAACAAATGGATCATTTCACACAATTTCAGTTTCATGGCATCGTAATATCTTCTTTTGCAAACAATGAACAATTTTTTATTATAGTCTTATTCATATGTGTATGAGAAATACATCTACCAAAATGCCAGAGAGTCTCAGCTCAATTTTTCATACAAGAGTTCTGAACTGAGGTTTTTATGCTTTCAGTTTTATTACTTAAAAAGTTTTGCTGGTTTATGGCATACAACCAATACCAATAAAATGAACCAAACATTCGAGCAGCTTTCTCCGTTATTTCCAGGTAAAAAATTACATTCGTCGACTTTTTGGTCATTCCCTCTGAGCCAACAGCTAATCAGAATGAGAGCTGCTCACGCACACACTCTCACGTACTTTCACTTCCAGTTTCGTTGTTCGCCGCCATTCATTCGCGCGTCTGAGAATCAAGTAACAACTTTGACCCTATCTTTATCGTAAGTTTTGCTTCCTTGTACGCGGTTGAAAGTGAAAAAAGTGTTCCCTTTTTCATTTTTCGGGTCTTTTCTTGTTTTTTTAGCTGTCAGTGCTTGAAGCTATGAGAGCTGTGATTAGCGACACCGTGAAACTGCGATAGGCTAAGGACACCAAGGGACATTTCTCTCCAAGGAATCGGTAATAAAGTGGCTACATCAGTGCCGATTAAGTATGTATCGCATCATAACAGAAAATATCTCATTTTTTTAGGTTAAGTTGTGACATTTTAGCACTTTGAACTCAGTTTTTCGTCTCTTGATCGTTTTAAAACCTCCTCTCCCATCATGTGTATTTCTTGCTTCCAAATTCTGCTATTCAATGCTCTGAAGTCAAAACATCAAAGCTTTTCCTGCTGTTTCTTAAATTCTTAGCTTCCTCCCATATTGTCTTGTCGTGGAGTCTAATTCTCTTTTTCTTGCAGGTATGGAGAATCTGGACGCTGACACCCTTCGTGAACAGTTGCTGGCAGAGGGCATCCCACAGGATGCGGCAGAATTACTTCATGGTAATTACTCTCTTTTTTCTTTGCAATTAGTTTAAGGAGAAAATTCTTTTATATAAATCATTATCATGTCAAATTTGGGTTAACTGCGAAGTTCCATTCTGACCGCTAAACAGAATGTTATTACTCTTCTGTTGTTGGCCTTTTAAAGGAGATGGAGCTGGGCTGTCTTTATCTATTCATTTATGTATTGATGTGCGTTTGTTTTTGAAAACGTATCTCACTTTGACTGATTTGTGATGCATGCTCCTTTCTTGTATGCTGCTCTCTCTATAGGCAATGAACGAAACTTTGTGTGCTTCAAGTGCAAACGTGTGGTGGAGGGAGCTCTCAAAGGATTTCAGCTGTATTTGAAGCGGAAAGATCATATCCCACCTTACATCTGTGGACAAGACGGCTGCCTCAATGATTATTTGCTGCGCCCATCACTGTATGACCACATAAGGAAGCATCACATGACTGTAGCTCAACAGGTGGTGGCTGTGGTGGCGGTAAATACAGCTGATCATGAAGACTATTTCCAACATCACGCTACACCTCCTCAAGCAGTAGCACTTGCAGCAGACGCAGTAGTAGCAGATGCAGTAGTACCCTTTGTGCCTCAAGATGAACTTGTGCCATTTCAGCTTGAAGTACCAGAAGAACACGACGAAGTTGCTGTGGATCTCCTTCAGAGTGCTGAGAAGTCGGTGCTGCGTCTCAGAAGTGTAACATATATGACTAGTACAGCGGTGGAAGCAGTCCAGAAGGAATGCTTTTTATTAATGGAAGATACTGCCTTACATCTTAAAAACAAAGTCCTGGAGTATTTATTAAGGACTGACTGTGATGCTGGAAACTTACACCAACTGTTGAGTGAATTTTCCCTTTCTGATCCCTTTGTTAAAATTCGCACTAAGGCTCAGCAGATGAGCTGTTTTCAGAAAAAGTATGGACTTTTGATGCCAGAGGAAATCTTTTTGGGCTATACAATGGATTCAAGACTCAATACTCTTAGATTAGTATTAGAGCCTACTCAAGTAGCAGCTTCCTTTCAGTACCTTAGTATTAAAGATATTTTAAAATCTGTTATGAGTGATCCCTATCTTAGAAATTTAATCATCAATGGAAATGTAAGAAGTGAAGATGGCTATGTGAGGTCTTTTTGTGATGGTGAGCTTTATGCCACTCTACCAGATGAGCTGAAGATGTGTGTGAGAGTTGTGCTGTACATTGATGACCTTGAAATAGTTCAAGCACTCTCTGCAAGAATAGGTGTATATAAAGTGGGCGGTATATATTTTGGGATCCAAAACCTCCCTGCAGAGCTTAATGCTCTGCTTAGTAATATATTTGTGACAGCACTTGCTTATGCTGGAGATGTGAAAAGACCTGAAGTGTGGGCTCCTTTTTTGAAAGACATGAAGGAATTGGAAAATGAAGGTTGTGAAATGATTGTTGATGGTGAGCCTTTCTTTTTTAGAGCTTTGCTTATAGCCCAGATTGGTGATTCTCTCGCTGCTCATGAGGTGTTAGGGTTCTCCCACTCTTCCAGCAATGTATTCTGCCGATGCTGTTACATCAACAGAAGTGATATGTGGAAAGACGGCACTACTTTAGGAGCTCCCCGTACAATGGAACGCCATGCTCTAGATTTGCTCGGAACCCAGAATGCAGTCATCAGAAAAGCCACTGGTGTGAAAGGACCACCATTGATTGATGGACTGCGTTTCTTTCAACCAATCCGGAATAGTGTGTTTGACATCTTTCATGACCTTCAACAGGGGGTTTGCAAAATGGAAGTCAAACTTGCTCTTCGTGAGTATGTGTGCATAAAGAAATACTTCACTGAGCAGCAAATGAACTCTCGCATTAAATTTTTTGACTATGGACTGCCTGATAAGAAGAATAAGCCCTCTGCAACTATAACTGCCAAGTATCTTGCAGATATAGAGTCGTATAACTTGCACCAAACAGGTGCTCAAATGTGGTGTTTAACTCGAGCATTTGGATTTTTGTTTGGTGACCTTGTCCCCAAGGATGATAAGTTTATGGTATTAATTAGTTTGTTAAATCAGATCATGATGATTGTATTCTCTCATGCTCATTGTGAATTTGACTTGAATAACTTAGAGCACCTTGTTCCGGCACATCATTCTTTGTTTTTGGAAATTTTCCCTGGCCGTCCTGAGCCTGAGCTGCAGGTTGAACAAGAAGCAGAACCCAGTGGTGTTGATGACAATGAAGACTGCGATGATCCTGAAGAAATAAATGTCGACACAGAAAGTGAAGTATTTGTTCGTCCTGAAGAATGTTTTGAAGAATATGAGGGGCTGCTCTTGTGAATGCAGAGCTGATTGAAGTGGAAGTGGAGCTGAAGCTGCAGTGGAACGTGGTCCTGAAGCTACTAATGAAACAACTGGAAATGGACAAAACAAGAAAAAGAAGAAGAAAAGGCCTAAAATTGTCCGCTTCATCAACAAGCACCATCACATGTTGCACTATTTGTTCTATATACGATTATTTGGTCCTTTAATTCTTTATTGGTGCATTAGATACGAGGCAAAACATTATTTTTTCAAACTGGTTGCCACTGTTTGCCACAATTTTAAGAACCCATTGAAAACTCTTATGGAAATGCTCCAAATGAAGGTGGGTTCTGATAGGCAGAAATCAAAACCCCGTCTGGCTATGGGGAAGCGAGGAAGGCAGCTTCTCTTTGTTTCCCAGTCAACATTGCTAGTACCAGGTCCCTGACTGTACCTCCCTCTGGCCTCCATGCGAAGTCCGTTTCGTATGTCCATATCTGATGTCAGCTGGAGTAGTGGTGTACTACGGTCTGGTACCTGAAAAGTGCGGGAAACGCTACTCCGCCATCTTGGTCCTGCTGGTCGCACTCACTAGTCCCTCCATAGTACAGAGGTAGTCCGAATCCGGACCATGCATATGTCCGTGTACTTGTCGCGTTTGTACAGGTTTTATGCAACCAGAAATGGGACAAATTACTGCCGCTGGGCGTGACGTTGGGGAATTCCATTGTAAAATACATAAAAAATCGTCCATGAATTTCATTTGATTTCCTGAGGAAATTTTTAATTTCTTGAGAAAATTTTAAGTTTCCTGACAATTTTTTATTTTTTGAGGAAATTTTTACGTTTTAGAGAAAATTTTTAGTTTGAAAATGGAATGCCCTTTGCGTGACACACCGGTTTTAAATTACACGCACAGTGTTTTCTGGTTGCTTATTACCTCTAAAAGGTGGCAGTAGGCGTGCATTGCAAGGTACGAATCGGGACTACCGTTGTACCACGACAGTACCAGGGACGACGGGCGGTCAGGATAGATGGCGGATTGCACTTTCAGTATTGTCCGCTAGATGGCGCCAGTGTCGCTTTAGTCACCTGTTGGAATTAAAAAGGGTCTTCTAGCCAAAAGGTAGTGTACTGAAAGTTCTGAATAGATGGAAACTGAAGTGCTAAGATGAGTGCGATGTAGTGCTGTAAAAATTACGGCGGTATCAAAACTAATAGCGGAGCAATCGACAATTGAATGGTTTCTCTCGCGGCATGCTACGGGGCGCAGTTTCATTAGGTACAGCAGACTTGTCTCAGTGGGTCGAAGTGAAATCTGCCGCAGTCAGCCGTAACTACTTCCATCTAATTTTTGAATCGAGGTATCTGCCTCTGAGGGTCCTTTGGCACCCTATACAAGTGAAGATCTTCACCCTTGCGTCACAATATTGTCGAATTTGCATGGGCCGACCGCTAGTCCAGTGGTGGTCCAGCCGAGGTACGGAAAGGTAGTACGGGGTTGTACTAGGCCCCTACCACAGATGGATGATGCCGAGGACAGCCAGCAGACTACCTTTTTGGGCAAACGGTAGTTCTCCCGTACTTCAAAAAGGGATGATCCGATATCTGTGCCTGGACGTCCAGTGGAGGTCCCGCGTAGTAGGAAATGTTGACTGGGTTCTGATTGTGATAATGCTGATCTGCTTTGCGCATTTGGTTTCCATCCTGCTTCTAAAGTGTACCAAGTGAAACAAGTGACGCTGAATGGCATTGATTTCCGACCTGAGCTGTTTGTCACCCTTCAAAATCCGAAACCTGGAGTTCATCCTGTATTTGCTTGCATTAAAGCCATCTATGTACCATTTTCAGAAGATTCTATTTTTCCGGTTGCTCAAGAGTGGCATACACTTGGCTTTGAAGCTCGCCTCTGTGCTTTCCATGTTGAACCTTTGAATGGTGCTCCACTCTTTTTGATAGAAGCTTCTCAAATTTCATCTTATCTTGTTCTTTCACGATGGAAGACTTACGATTCTGACAAAGTATACCTGGCTCCTAGAACCATCTCATAATTATTCTCTGGCTTATGATTGTCTTATATACACCCACAACTGCAATGAAAATTAGTAAAAATTTTTTTTTTATTTACTTTGACTTCAAATAATTGTTATCTTAAAATTGAATAATATTTTTTGATTTGTATAAATCATGGGTGCTACAATTGTTA
>NW_023144630.1:10626423-10657097 GCF_012932325.1 Thrips palmi | reverse complement strand
CCCCGGGGGGAAACCCCCGGGCCCCAAAAAAAACCATTTTCTTAAAAAAAAGGGGGAAAAACCAAATTTCCAACCCGCCGGGAAACCCTCTTTTGAGGGGGCCGCCCCCCCTTTTTTTGGGGGCCTCCGGGGGAGGGGCAAAGACATTTCCCAAAAATTTCCCGAAACGGCTCCCCGGGCCCAACCCCCCAAAAAACCGATTAAAAGGCCTTTCCCCCTTCTTTTCCCCCAAAAGGGGCCCCCCCCAAAAAATTTTATTCCCCCACGGGGGCCGGAGCACCAAAAGGGGGAATGGGGGTCCCCGCAGGCCCCCCAAAAACGAAAATCCTAAAAACAAAATTTCCCTCAATTTTGGGGAGAAATTAAAAATTTTTTAAAATTCCCCATGGTTTTGCGGGTGAAATTTTCCAAAATTCTTGAAATTTCCCAACCCCGGAAAACCCTAAACACCAAAATTTTAAAAATTATAAAATACCTAAATTAAACAAAATTTCCACCAAATTCTTCAAAAAAGGGCCCACCAAATTAAAATTTTTTTTCCCCTTGGGGTTGGGAAAATTTCCCGAAACTTCCCGGTTTTTCCCCTTCAAAACCCCCAAAAAAAAAGGGGGGAAATTAAAAATCCCCAAAATTTAAAAAAACCCACCGTTTGAAAAACCCCTACTTTATCTTCAAAAAAGGGGGCCCCAAACCCCTAAAACCGTTTCCAAACCTACTCAATCTTAAAAAAAGGGGACCGACCGACAAAAAATTTTTATTCGCCCCATCGGTAGGTCTGGTCGAGATTTTTTCCGAAACTGTGCCGCAATCGGGTTCCCCCCCGGCAACATCCTCAAAAACGTTTAAATAGGCCAAAATTTAAAAAAATCCATTCAATCTTCAAAAAAGGGGACCGACCGACAAAAAATTTTTTACCCTATGGGTGGGTCTGTCGGGACTTTTCCCGAAACTGTGCCGCAATCGGGTCCCCGTCACCGGCAACATCCTCAAAAACGTTTAAAATTAGGCCTAAATTCAACAAAATCCACTCAATCTTAAAAAAAGGGGACCGACCGACTAGAAATTTTTATTCGCCCTATCGGTAAGTCTGGTCGAGACATTTCCAAAACTGTGCTGCAATCGGGTCCCAGTCACCGGCAAAATCCTAAACACGATATAAAAATATATAAAATAGGCCTAAATTCAACAAAATCCACTCAATCTTCAAAAAAGGGGACCGACCGACTAAAAATTTTTTATTCCCCCCATCGGTAGGTCTGGTCGAGACATTTCCGAAACTGTGCCGCAATCGGGTCCCCGTCACCGGCAACATCCTCAAAACGATAAAATGGGCCCTAAATTCAACCAAATCCACTCAATCTTAAAAAAAGGGGACCGACCGACTGAAAATTTTTATTCGCCCTATGGGTAGGTCTGGTCGAGACATTTCCGAAACTGTGCCGCAATCGGGTCCCCGTACCGGCAACATCCTCAAAACGATTAAATAGGCCTAAATTCAACAAAATCCACTCAATCTTCAAAAAAGGGGACCGACCGACAAAAAATTTTTTATTCGCCCCATCGGTGGGTCTGGTCGAGACATTTTCGAAACTGTGCCGCAATCGGTTCCCGTCACCGGCAACATCCTCAAAAACGATTAAATAGGCCAAAATTTTAAAAAAAATCCACTCAATCTTAAAAAAAGGGGGACCGACCGACTAAAAATTTTTATTCACTCTATCGGTAGATCTAGTCGGGACATTTCAGAAACTGTGCCGCAATCGGGTCCCCGTCACCGGCAACATACTAAAAATCAATCATAAATTTGTCATCAAAAACCGTAAACCCCCAAAATCCGACTGACTCCCTCACTCACCCAATCAAGAACCTATATAGCCCCAATCCGACTGACTGACTGACCACTGACTGACTTACTCACTCCCCAAGAAATGTTTGCGGTCAAGGAGTGGTCGTAGAGACCTGCGGGTTTTTCCATTCGTTTCCCAAATTTAATGGGAAAATTGAGAAAATCTCAAAAGTTAAAAATTTTTCACTGTTTCCGAGCAAACCTACTCAATCTTCTAAAAGGGGACCGAATGACAAAAAATTTTTTATTCGCCCCATCGGTAGGTCTGGTCGAGAATTTCCGAAACTGTGCCGTAATCGGGACCCCGCCACCGGCAATTGGGCAATCATCATCAAGAATCATTATAGCCCCAATCCGACTGACTGACTGACTCACTCACTCACTCAAAGAAATTTTTGGGGGCAAGGAGTGGTCGAAAAGACCTTGGGTTTTTTTTCCTTTCACCTCTATCCTTGTCAAAGCTGTCTTCAATTTTTCCGGGACCTTGATGCACCCATTGACTGCCCAGTACCCAAATGCAAACAACTATGTATTTGGGCGGTAAAAGTAGCCTTATTATATGGTAAAAAGCGGTTAAATAGAGCTTTCAAAGAAGCGGGCATTCACTTCCTTAGAAAATTTGCCTTTGGTCACCATGGACTTACTGAAAATACTTCGGCACGCGCTCCACACATGCGGGGGTCTGGGGGCGGAGCCCCCAGCGAGCAGCGCGAGTCAAGAACCTATAAAGCCCCAATCCGACTGACTGACTCACTCACTGACTCACTCACTCATAGAAATGTTTGGGGTCAAGGAGTGGTCGTAGAGACTTGCGGTTTTTTCCATTCGATTCCAAATTTTAGGGAAAAAATTGGGGAAAAAACCCCAAAAAGTTGAAAATTCCTCACCGTTTCCGAAAAACCTATTTTATCTAAAAAAAAGGGGAACAATTTCTCACCGTTTCCGAGCAAACCTACTCAATCTTCAAAAAAGGGGACCGACCGACTAAAAATTTTTATTCGCCCCATCGGTGGGTCTGGTCGAGACATTTCCGAATCTGTGCCGCAATCCGGTCTCCGTCACTGGCAACATCCTAAAAACGATATAATAATATTAAAAATAGGCCTAAATTCAAAAAAATCCACTCAATCTTCAAAAAAGGGGACCGACCGACTAAAAATTTTTATTCGCCCTATCGGTAGGTTTTGGTCGAGACATTTCCGAAACTGTGCCGCAATCGGGTCCCCGTCACCGGCAACACCCTCAACAACGATTAAATGGGCCTAAATTAAAAAAAACCCACTCAATCTTTCAAAAAAGGGACCGACCGACTAAAAATTTTTATTCGCCCCATCGGTAGGCTGGTCGAGACATTTCCGAAACTGTGTTGCAATCGGGTCCCCGTCACCGGCAACATCCTCAAAACGTTTAAAAGGGCCCAAATTCAACAAAATCCACTCAATCTTAAAAAAAGGGGACCGACCGACTGAAAATTTTTATTCGCCCCATGGGTAGGTCTGGTCGAGACATTTCCGAAACTGGGCCGCAATCGGGTCCCCGTCCCCGGGCAACATCCTCAAAAACGATTAAATAGGCCTAAATTCAAAAAAATCCACTCAATCTTAAAAAAAGGGGACCGACCGACAAAAAATTTTTTATTCGCCCCATCGGTAGGTCTGGTCGAGACATTTCCAAAACTGTGCCGCAATCGGGTCCCCGTCACCGGCAACATCCTCAAAAACGATTAAATAGGCCTAAATTCAACAAAATCCACACAATCTTCAAAAAAGGGGACCAACCGACAAAAAATTTTTTATTCGCCCCATCGGTAGGTCTGGTCGAGACATTTCAGAAACTGTGCCGCAATCGGGTCCCCGCCCACCGAAAACATC
The DNA here is from genome assembly GCF_012932325.1 of Thrips palmi. Taxonomy (NCBI): domain Eukaryota; kingdom Metazoa; phylum Arthropoda; class Insecta; order Thysanoptera; family Thripidae; genus Thrips; species Thrips palmi. Next base: position 10,653,380 of record NW_023144630.1, on the reverse strand, counting down.
TTAAAAAACGATTAAATAGCCTAAATTCAACAAAATCGACTCAATCTTCAAAAAAGGATACCGACCGACTAAAAATTTTTATTGGCCCCATCGGTAGGTCTGGTCGAGACATTTTCGAAACTGTGCCGCAATCGGGTCGCCGTCACCGGCAACATCTTCAAAAACGATTAAATAGGCCTAAATTCAACAAAATCCACTCAATCTTCAAAAAAGGATACCGACCGACTAAAAATTTTTATTGGCCCCATCGGTAGGTCTGGTCGAGACATTTCCGAAACTGTGCCGCAATCGGGTCGCCGTCACCGGCAACATACTCAAAATGAATCATCAATTATCATCAAGAACCTACATAGCCGCAAAATCCGACTGACTGACTCCCTCACTTATGGCCAGGGACAGGTGAAAAAATGAAGAAGTTTGGTGAAATTGAATGAAATGAGTTCCGGGTGGAAAATGGTCCTTTGGACCTTCCTCTTTCAGGATCTGTCGGGACTTCGACTATCCGGGACCTGGAAGTGCTTAAAATACATCTTTTCACACACCCTGCATTTACGACACTTTAGTAAAAATTTTTCCGTTTTTTCCATCAAGGGGGGGGGGGGGCTAGCGAAAATCTTGCCATTTTCAAAATGAACCCCCCTGTCATAATTTGTTGGGGAAAATGAAATCATACTTCAAAGAGACTAAGATTTGATTTTTTAAGGCATATGCTAGGTCTTGAAAACCCCGTCGAATTGTCTTTTTTGGATTTTTTTGGCTTTATTAGCCGTATCTTGAAAAATCCTTTTTGCGCATACTATTTTGACGTAAAAGGCTTATCTTCACATTTTGCACTTTTTCGATTCATTTTAAAAAGATTCCAGCATGCCTAGTTCAAAATTTCCATTTTATTAGTAATCACATGCTTTTTTTTATCTAAGAAGTCACTAAAACTTGTCTATTTTGTACATTGTTGATCAATTTAAGTGAAATGCATGCTTTAGAAGCTTGCCAATGATAATGTAATGGACATTTTCAGTTGTGCATGCTGGGATCTTTTAAAAAAGAATCGAAGAAGTGAAAAATATCCAGGTCAACCTTTTACGACAAAATATTTTGCGCAAGGAGATTTTTTTGGCTGAAAATCAAATTTAAAAACTGTCACCAAACTTTAAACGCCCTTTTCTCCGAAGACATTTTTTTTAAAATTTGAATGGTCCTGTGCGCATACAGTTTGAAGTGTCGTCAAAGATATTTTTTCCACTGACTCAGTAGGTTATTGCGAGGAAACGCAAGTGACAGTTTTTGTATATTCCCCCCAGAAGTATGGTTTTGGGTACCGGTTTTTTCAAAAAAGGGAAAAATTTTTTTTTAAAATTTTGAAAAATTTTTTTTGCTTCGTCCGGCTTTTCTGTCCTTGGTTTGTTCTTTGGAAATTGGGGCCGGGGAACAAAAATTTTTTGTCCGGTCGGCAAAACCCAAAATTTAAAACCCCCAGGAATTTTTTTAAACCAAAAAACCTTTAAAAAAAAAAAAAGTTTTCTCGGGAACCGCTTGAAAATTAGGGGGGGAGTGAAAAGTTTTTAAAAAGTTAAAGGGGTTTTGAAGAAAAAAGGGGTTTTGGGGGGGCCCCCGCAGTTTTTGGAATTTTTCCGCCCTGGACAAAAAAATTGCCTCCAAGGCGGCTACGCCCACCAATGGACGCCAAACCATTAGGGAAAGGGGGCAAGGAAATGTTCGAAAGACCGGCGGCTTTTCCATTGTTCCCAAAAAAGGGAAAATTTTTTTTGGAAAAAAATCCCCAAAATTGAAAATTTTTTCACCGTTTTTGGAAAAAAAACCTTACTTCTTTTTTTTCTTAAAAAAAAAAAGGGCGGGCCCCCAAAAAAAGGGACCGGGAATTTTTAAAAATTAAAAAAATTTTTATTCGGCCCCAAAAGGGTGGGTTTTGGGGGAAAATTTTCCGGAAATTTTCAGAAAAAAATTTGGGCCCCCCCCCCCGGCATTTTTAAATTCCCCCCCATCAAAAAATATATAGCCCCAATCCCGACTGACTTGACCTCCCCTACTGACTCACTCATAAAATGTTTGGGGTTAAGGAGTGGTCGTAGAGACTTGCGGTTTTTTCCATTCACCTCTATCCTTGTCAAAGCAGTCTTCAATCTTTTCCGGACCTTGTATGCACCCATTGACTGCCACAGTAGCCAATGCAACACAAGCTATCTATTTGGGCAGTAAAAGTAGCTTAATTATATGGTCAAAAGCTGTTAAATAGACCTTTCAAAGAAGCAGCACATTTACTTCCTTTGAAAATTTGCCTTTGGTCACCACGGAAAATACTTCGGCGCGCGCCCCACACATGCGGGGGTCTGGGGGCGGAGCCCCCAGCGAGCAGCGCGAGTTAATACATTCTATGAGTACAAACCAGATGCTAATCTTGCCAAAATTAATAGTCTTTGCTGACTCTTGGCACTGATTCTGGGAAAAGGCTTCATTGCAATGCTGTGAGTTTACTATAGTACTAACCTTAAAGAAAACCATATGATGAGTGAGTGTAGCGCATTCAAGGTTTGACATTGACATCAGATTCAATGAGACGATTCACTGACTTGGTCATATGATTTCATGAGACGATTCTTTTAACTTAATCATACATTGTCTGCGACAACTGGTAATTTGTGTTGGTCATGGTTTGAGTTTGCTTTTTTTTTTTAATTTACTCAGAATGTTAGGTAAATACTTTTGCTAAACTGTTTCAAAGATTAAATAACACACCATGACTATCATTATCAATAAGATAAACTTGCATTTAGCAATAAGTGGCCTCGACATTGGATTCTATGACACGATTCATTGGATCTGACAGAAGGTCTTCTCCGTAAAGTAGTTGAAATCAGCCTGCCTGTAAATATGTCTCTTTTTAATTAATGCAGATAAATCAATATAGTTAAATCCACTAGTTTGAACTAAAAGGGAGAAAGGCTATTTAGGTATTACTAATAACATTGCGTATTCATAAGTTCAGTAACAAGGAGATATCGAATGGTAATTGAAGTATTTGTGAATCGTATTGAGCAATTCAATGCTGGCTGTTAAATGTTACTCGACTGAGTAACAGGGTCAGGGTTCGTGGCATGACACTATGAACAGGAAACGCTCTTAAGGGGGGAGACTCGTCTTTAACACCATAATTTTAGCAAATTTCAGGCTTACATGAAAACTATTTCCAATAGATTTGAGGGTCAGGGGGGTTTTCCAATTAAAAGCTGGTTCTCTAAGGTTCATTTTGGAAAAAAACGTTTGACTCTAGGCCTCATAACCTAGGATCTGTAATCTTTCTGCCAAACCTCGAAAATACGACAAAAATTCACTGCGCGCATGATTTTTGGAGAATGCGGCATCATATCATAAATGTCTTTGTTCCTCCTTCAAAAGGACTCCCGGCACTCTAGATTGAACTAGGATTATTGAAATTGGTGGTTCCTAAGTGCCTGAAACTTACATTTTTAGGTGTACGAAAAAAAGCATTCAAATTTAAGCATTTCAATAACTGTTTTCGGCCACTTCCGCTTGTCCGATTGAAAATATCCTAGTTCAGACTGACGGCCTTATGGAGGTGAAACATTGGAAAAATTATGAAGTCAATACAATCAACGGTCTGGCTTAAATCGTGCGCGCAAGACCCAAAATATTGCAATTGAGTAAAATGGCTTCAAAGTTTGAACGGTCTAACCTATCCTGTGGAAAATAAATTACAAAATGTTGTCCTCTGGCCAAACGGTTTTGAATTTCGAAACCAGCCAGCCATCCAATTCAAGGGTTTGACACAAAGAATTAAAAAAACTCAAAAACAAAAATCTGATTTTTTGAAGGAGAATGACGAGTCTCCCCCCTTAAGAAACCTAACAACTGAAGACCCATACTTTCAACTAGAATTACATGATTTGCGACCAAACTTTCCTCCGTGTTTCATTGCTTTCTGCAGTATTTGGTGTGCTGATCACAAAAATGACTTCCAATGTCATCCCAGACCTTTACTTTTCCAAATATTTACCAATTTTGGGCCAAAAATTTTTTCATCGAGCTTTACATAGTTTCCTGCAGTTTTTGGTGTGCTGATCACGAAAATGACTTCCAATTTCATCTCAGACCTTTACTTTTCCAAATATTTACCAATTTCGGACCAAAATTTTTACATCGAGCTTTACATAGTTTCCTGCAGTTTTTGGTGTGCTGATCACGAAAATGACTTCCAATTTCATCTCAGACCTTTACTTTTCCAAATATTTACCAATTTCGGACCAAAATTTTTACATCGAGTTTTACATAGTTTCCTGCAGTTTTTGGTGCGCTGATCACGAAAATGACTTCCAATTTCATCTCAGACCTTTACTTTTCCAAATATTTACCAATTTCGGACCAAAATTTTTACATCGAGCTTTACATAGTTTCCTGCAGTTTTTGGTGTGCTGATCACGAAAATGACTTCCAATTTCATCTCAGACCTTTACTTTCCCCAAAATTTACCAATTTGTGACCAAACTTTTAAAATTGAGTTTCACATTGACCCTGTATTGGCCTTACTTTGCATATATTCTTCACCATCTTCTACAAGAATACAGACGCATCGCTCGCCTACTACGCGCCCAAACAAAACGGCGCGTACCCCTAGTATGATTATGTGAGAAATTCGTAAGGGTTTTGATGTAAAGGTAAGGTAGGGGTGGTCATTCATACATAATTTGAAGTCATGTTTTTGCACTCATATGTAGTTCGATTTCAGGAATAGTGGGGGGAACTAGTGGAGCCATTTACAACGCTTCTATTTGTTAATTTTTGACCGATTAGCTTCCATAGGCAACTCGGGCCATACTTTATTACGCGAAAGTGAATCTTAAATCTGCCTCTACAAGATTACATACGATCACATACATGCATATGAAAGGCAAGTAGTCGTGTCGTATGTATGGTTAGGAAGATACAGGGGCTCAGTGGAAAGCTTTGCATTTCAATTGTAGTAAACCGGCGAGCTATGCAGCCATTCGCCAAGTCCAACTCTCATGTCACATGAAAAAAAAAATTAATCTCAAAACAGTTGTTGACACTGAGGTAGGAAATACACATAAAACTAAGTATTAAGGATGTAGCTTTGCCCCATTTTCATGAAATTCGAAGTTTACAAAGCAAAACCGCTGTCACAATTGGAGATTATTGTTGTTATTGGATTACCTTCAACTTTCAGAAGAGCTTTTCAGCTTCCACCACTCTAACCCTGCGAAATTGGAAGTGTTCAGGACATACCCACTCTCCCTGGCGTGACGTTTGTATGTCCGAAATTACCCCGTAAAGTAACATTTTTTTAGTATTGAGCCCATATTAACCATACTATTTGACCCAGGTGATTGAAAATTTGACACAGTAGGCTCTTAACATGATTGAATCGACAAACAATCCCCTCATGAACCGGCCACGAACAGTTTCGGCTTGCCAGTCAAAGTTTATACGCTTAAAGCGAATTTAGGTAAAAATGGTTAAATACAAAAACCACTCTTTCTCCTGAAGTTTGCCCCTGATTTGGCCTCCGGGTGATTGATCAGATGGTTTTAAGTGTGGCCGATGCGATGCGCGCAACGGGACAAGCCTCCAAGTTGGCCGTTAGATGGGAGCATCATCGCAATGCTTTCGGGCAGAGTTGTCCGAAATTACACCGAGTGTCCGAAATTACCCCGTTTCACGGTAAGTGTCAGAGATGGCCTCAGTAAATACACGCACAACTGATCCAAATTATTTCCCCATTAATTGAATAAATTACGATTAATTGTGAATTATGTAAAATTATTACAAATTATTAGTAATTATTCCAAAACAAATAAAATAATGAAAATAATATTGAAATTGTCCGGAAGGACGATCATGCTCCGTAGCGACGCCCGAGCTGCGGCAAGCTTAGGTGGCTTTGGGTTGTGTCAAGTTGGACGATCACCGACGTGAATTTATTCAACTCATCGACACGAGGCTAATGGCCTGGTATGACAAATTAAGTGCTGCTCTGAAATCCACGGGTGAGTCTACGTTGGTCGGTATGAGAATTTACACAACCGCAACATCTGTCGTCTGCTAGCGGACTTCACCGCTACAAACACCACAAACCATCACTTCCTCTTTGGAAAATTGATAAGCATTCAATATTTCCATAACGGCACTGGTAGCCAAAGAATGTGACGTCACGTTTGTTTTCACGTGAAAACAGCGATGTTAGTTTGAGCGTGACAAACGGTGAAAATCAACATTCAAACGAATGTGACACACCGCACCGCTTTGTCACATTACTTCGGGTGTGACACGCAATCAGCTGTCAAACTGTCACATTAAAACGTATGTGGCACATGGTACCCAAGTACACATGTCGTGTCACATCCAAACGAATGTGACACCCATGTACTGTCACGTTCGTTTGAATGTGTAATGCACCGTTATGGAAATATTGGATGCTTGTCAATTTTCCAAATAGATAGTGATGGTTCGTGGTGTTTGTAGCGGTGAAGTCCGCTAGCAGACGACAGATGTTGCGGTTGCGTAAAGTCTCATACCATGGATTTCAGAGCAGCACTTAATTTGTCACACCAGGTGATTAGCCTCGTGTCGATGACTTGAATAAATCCACGTCGGTGATCGTCCTGCTCGACACAACCCAAATCAACATAAGCTTGCCGCTGCTCGGGCGTCGCTACGGAGCATGATCGTCCTTCCGGACAATTTAAATTTTATTTTCATTATTTTAATTTTTTTGGAATAATTACCAATAATTTGTAATAATTTTACATAATTCACAATTAATCATAATTTATTCAATTAATGGGGAAATAATTTGGATCAGGCGTGCGTGTATTTACTGAGCCATCCCCAAGTGTCAGAGTTGACAAGAATGAGGGGATGGCTCAGTAAATACACGCACACCTGATCCAAATTATTTCCCCATTAATTGAATAAATTATGATTAATTGTGAATTATGTAAAATTATTACAAATTATTGGTAATTATTCCAAAACAAATAAAATAATGAAAATAATATTGAAATTGTCCGGAAGGACGATCATGCTCCGTAGCGACGCCCGAGCAGCGGCAAGCTTATGTTGATTTGGGTTGTGTCGAACGATCACCGACGTGGATTTATTGAAGTCATCGACACGAGGCTAATCACCTGGTATACAAATTAAGTGCTGCTCTGAAATCCACGGAATGAGAATTTACGCAACCGCAACATCTGTCGTCTGCTAGCGGACTTCACCGCTACAAACACCACGAACCATCACTATCTATTTGGAAAATTGACAAGCATCCAATATTTCCATATCGGTGCATTACACATTCAAACGAACGTGACAGTACATGGGTGTCACATTCGTTTGGATGTGACACGACATGTGTATTTGGGTACCATGTGTCACATACGTTTTAATGTGACAGTTTGACAGCTGATTGCGTGTCACACCCGAAGTAATGTGACAAAGCGGTGCGGTGTGTCACATTCGTTTGAATGTTGATTTTCACCGTTTGTCACGCTCAAACTAACATCGCTGTTTTCACGTGAAAACAAACGTGACGTCACATTCTTTGGCTACCAGTGCCGTTATGGAAATATTGAATGCTTATCAATTTTCCAAAGAGGAAGTGACGGTTTGTGGTGTTTGTAGCGGTGAAGTCCGCTAGCAGACGACAGATGTTGTGGTTGCGTAAATTCTCAAATCGACTAACGTAGCCTCAACCGTGGATTTCAGAGCAGCACTTAATTTGTCATACCAGGCCATTAGCCTCGTGTCAATGAGTTGAATAAATCCACGTCTGTGATCATTCAGCTTGACACAACCCAAAGCCACCTAAGCTTGCCGCAGCTCGGGCGTCGCTACGGAGCATGATCGTCCTTCCGGACAATTTCAATATTATTTTCATTATTTTATTTGTTTTCGAATAATTACCAATAATTTGTGATAATTTTACATAATTCACAATTAATCATAATTTATTCAATTAATGGGGAAATAATTTGGATCAGTTGTGCGTGTATTTACTGAGGCCATCTCAAGAATGAGCTTTTAATCTGAAATAGTTTTCAAGAAAAAATAAAAACAATTTTAAAAACAATTTTAAACAATTTTTTTTTAAATATTGCAGATTAAAAGCTCAATCAATTTAATTCTATGACACTACTAGGGGCGAGTCTCCCTGATTTTCCCCCCACAGATCTGAGCAAGTATGCGAACAAAATCTTACGAGAACCAAAATTTTACACGTTTCTACTAAATTTCCAAAAAAAGGGGCAAAAGCGAGGGCAAAAGGCACTTTACTTTATGTGAAAATAAAGCTTTTTCAATTATCTATAAGGATTTTAATACAGAAATCATAAAATCTTGATCCCTCCACATCAAAAAACGATTTTACAAAGTGCGTTGGGGAACATGTATGAGCCGCCTAAAGGTGGAGGAATCTGAGTGGAGGAGCGTCTTGCGTCTTCTCTGAAGCGCAAGCTTAGCTTGAGAGGAAAGGACGCTTCAGTGTTATCCGTTTTCCTGATTGACATTTCTTGTTCACGTGGCGTTCCGAAACTAACAATCCCAAGCCATTATTTGCCTCGATGTATGACGCCTGCGAACTGCGAGGTAGGCACGCCCGCCAAGAGCAGCTGTCGGCATGGCTGCCTGCCCGCATTTCGCAGGCGCTTGCTCTGACCAGCTGAGAGGGTGGGTAGAGGCACTTACAATGAGCGAAAAAAAACCGCAATAAATTCCGTAAGTCTGTAGTTAATCCTGTATTCCGAACAACAGGAAATCCTGTCAGAACAAAATTAACTGGATTCACTGTTGTTTTTGTTTTTGCACAGTGTAGGACCACGATTCAGTCGCAGTTTTCAACTTTTTCCACAATATAAAATGCATCTGAAAGAGCATTACATTGTCCATTTAATGGCCGTAGGATTTCTGAAAAGTTGGAAACTGTGAGTGAATCGTTGGCCTACACTGAGCGGAAAAAAACAGTGAATCCCGTTTACTTTTTTTGTCAGGATTTACTATAGATCAGATTACAGGATTAAGTATGCTAACACTGCAAATTGTATGGAAAGACTTCGCGCCAAAATGTGGCGAGACATAAAAGTGTCGCCAAGTTTTGGTCAGACCTGAAAGTATCACCAAAATTCGGTTAGACAAAAAAGTCTCGATGCATAACGGTCAGACACAAACGTCTGACCACAAAATGGCGAGACTTTTGTGTCTGACCGCCACCTAAAGGCCGTAATGAGCCGGACGGTTACTGCCTTAAGGCCATTTCGTGGCGAGACTCTGACCCTTTTGAGGCGAGACTTTTTTGCCTGACGAAATTTTTGTGAGACTTTTAGATCTGACCAAAACTTGGTGAGACTTTTATGTCTGGCCTCTGGAGTGGCGAGAAGGCTGACCTTTGGATTTGTAGTGAACAGATACGGAATTTTTTGTAGTATCTTCGCAGTGTACGTGCCCCTCAGCAGATGAGAGCAAGTGCCTGCGAAATGCGTGTAGGCAGCCATCCCGACAGCTGCTCTTGGCGGGCGTGCCTACCTCGTAGTTCGCAGGCGTCATACATCGAGGGAAATCGATGGCTTGTGATTGTAACTGTCTACTAAGTACACACTTAAAATTGCATGCTTGCAAGTACACACTTACAAATGCATGCTTGGCAATTACGCACTTACTAACGCATGCGTGGCGCCGTATAACTCCATGCTGAGCAAAGGCGTCAAGCATGCGTTTGTAAGTGCGTACTTGCCAAGCATGCATTTGTAAGTGTGTATTTAGTAGACAGTTAGGTTTGAAGTGCGTGCGGGTCCTCACAAGTTTTACATCGAGCTTACATAGTTTCCTGCAGTTTTTGTGTTTTGTGGTGTGCTGTCAGAAATGACTTCCAATTTCATCTCAGACCTTTACTTTTCCAAATATTTACCATTTATCGGACCAAAATTTTTACATCGATTTTACATAGTTTCCTGCAGTTTTTGGTGCGCTGATCACGAAAATGACTTCCAATTTCATCCCAGACCTTTACTTTCCCCAAAATTTACCATTTTGTGACCAACTTTTAAAATTGAGTTTCACATTGACCCTGTATTGGCCTACTTTGCAATATCCTATTCTTCCACCACTTCTACAAGAATACAGACGCATCGCTCGCCTACTACGCGCCCAAACAAAACGGCGCGTACCCCTAGTTTATTTATCATTTTATCTCAAACGTTTGGAGTGGGTGATGTTTTGAGTGGACACTTCCAGTGTGTGAATTGACATTGCGAGATTGGCGGTGGAGATCTGTTGGGTCAGGCTATGATCTGGCACGAGTAGCGTAATATCGCTGCGTTAGAGTACTGACAACTCGTCACGAGAGTGCAAGATCTGCCCGTTAGAGTAGTCTGTCTCGAGTAGCGTAGGATCTGCGGCGTGAGTAAGATCTGTCACGTAAACGTCTGATCAGCACGCGTAAGACTAAGAACTGTCATGTGAAGTAAGACTGCCACCTAAGAGGATGATCTGTCACGAGCAGCATAGTCGGCCGCTTTAGAGTAGATCTGAAACGAGTACCGTAAGATCTCTGCGTTGGAGAATGATCTCTTACGAGTAGCGTGAGATCTGCCACGTTAGAGTAAGATATATTGCGTTAGAGTATGATTTGTCGCGAGTAGGTAAGGTCTGTCACAATCCGTTAGTTTGGTTAGGATAGGTTGGACCTTTTAGTTTCAGGTGTATATGCCTCTCGTCGACGGCTCGGTCCAATTCAAATATCAGACGCAATCACGATCTGCAGATTCGGTTTAGTTGGGTAATTGATAGCACGCTGTCACCCGCCTGGGAGCAGTCAACCACAAGCCTTACCTTACTGCAAACATATGTGATAAAATAATAATTTAATGAAATAATACTGATAATTTCAATTAATTAGCAATATTTTGGAGTAATTTCAGATAATTTTGGAATTTTGATGATTATTTTATGTTTAATTTGCAAATTGATTAAGAATAATTTGGTTCAGGCGTGCGGGGATACAGTAAAGCCATCCCGTTATTTCCCCTTGGACAAAAATATTCTTAAACTTACAAACTTAATCCTCAAATTTTGGTCGTTTCAGGCATTTTTTCTTCCTATATAGTAAGGAGATGGCCTCAGTAAATACACGCACAACTGATCCAAATTATTTCCCCATTAATTGAATAAATTACGATTAATTGTGAATTATGTAAAATTATCACAATTATTGGTAATTATTCCAAAACAAATAAAGTAAGAAAATAATATTGAAATTGTCCGGAAGGACGATCATGCTCCGTACGACGCCCGAGCTGCGGCAAGCTTAGGTGGGTTTGGGTTGTGTCAAGCTGGATGATCACAGACGTGGATTTATTCAACTCATTGACACGAGGCTAATGGCCTGGTATGACAAATTAAGGGGGCAGTCTCGTCCCTGTACCCTTTTTTAGGGGGGTTTTTCCCCCCTCTTTTGATGACGATGATTTTTTAAATATACCTCTTAGAGACAAACGGTAAAACCAAATGAAAGAACGGAATTTTTACAACATTTTCAAAAAAAAATTTTTGTTTTGTCTTCAGTAGTAAGGAGTTATAGGGAATGCAACAAAGCCGAAAAAACATACAAAATTTCACTGCGCGCGCAATTTTCTCCGAAGTTCTTAACTTTTTTGGCAATCGGTTTGCGGCATCTTGAAGATGAAAAAATCCTCTTTACTTTAACCTACAATCGTCCGTAGCCCAAGGAACCTAAATTAAAACCGTTCCTAAGTTTGTATAGGTTTTTTGTTACGTTTTAAAAAGTGTAATCCTTGGCTATATGGATGATTGTAGGTTAAAGTAAAGAGGATTTTTCATCTTCAAGATGCCGCAAACCGATTGCCAAAAAGTTAGAACTTCCGGAGAAAATTGTCGCGCGCAGTGAAATTTTGTATGTTTTGTCGGCTTTTGTTGCATTCCCTATAACTCCCTTACAACTGAAGACAAACAAAATATTTTTTTTTGAAAATGTTGTAAAATTCCATTCTTTCATTTGGTTTTTTACCGTTTGTCTCTAAGAGGTATATTTAAAAAATCATCGTCATCAAAAGAGGGGGGGAAAACCCCCCTAAAAAAGGGTACAGGGACGAGACTGCCCCCTTAAGTGCTGCTCTGAAATCCACGGTTGAGGCTACGTTAGTCGATTTAAGAATTTACGCAACCACAACATCTGTCGTCTGCTAGCGGACTTCACCGCTACAAACACCACAAACCATCACTTCCTCTTTGGAAAATTGATAAGCATTCAATATTTCCATAACGGCACTGGCAGCCAAGGAATGTGACGTCACGTTTGTTTTCACGTGAAAACGGCGATGTTAGTTTGAGCGTGACAAACGGTGAAAATCAACATTCAAACGAATGTGACTCACCGCACCGCTTTGTCACATTACTTCGTGTGTGACATGCATCAGCTGTCAAACTGTCACATTAAACGTATGTGACACATGGTACCCAAGTAACACATGTCGTCACATCCAAACGAATGTGACACCCATGTACTGTCACGTTCGTTTGAATTTGTAATGCACCGTTATGGAAATATTGGATGCTTGTCAATTTCCAAATAGATAGTGATGGTTCGTGGTGTTTGTAGCGGTGAAGTCCGCTAGGAGACGACAGATGTTGCGGTTGCGTAAAGTCTCATACCGTGGATTTCAGAGCAGCACTTAATTAGTCACACCAGGTGATTAGCCTCGTGTCGATGACTTGAATAAATCCACGTCGGTGATCGTCCTGCTCGACACAACCCAATCAACATAAGCTTGCCGCTGCTCGGGCGTCGCTACGGAGCATGATCGTCCTTCCGGACAATTTCAATTTTATTTTCATTATTTTAATTTTTTTTGGAATAATTACCAATAATTTGTAATAATTTTACATAATTCACAATTAATCATAATTTATTCAATCAATGGGGAAATAATTTGGATCAGGCGTGCGTGTATTTACTGACCCTCCCCATAGTAAGGAAACAACGCACGAAAACGCATTTTTTTCAGACTTGCTTTTACAATCACACTTGTAAATTAACAATTTCACCTGTAAATTTAAGAAGCAGTTTGTAAAATGATGAACAATTTGTGAATTTACAATTTACTTTGTAAAAAAACAGTTCAGTTCGTGGTACAGATTTAACAGGCAACTATTCATAAAAGTAAGCTTGATTTGTAAGAAAACAAGATAGTCGTAAGATAACGATTTTATCAGTAAAACTACGATCTTTCGTCAGTAACATTAAGATTTCATCGTAAAATTACGAATTTATTCCTAAATTTGAGTAAAGTTTGTCGAAAATATGACAATTGTTCTTTTCACGAATCTTGTAGTTATTTTACGAATTATTGGCGAGCGATAGCGAGCCCTTGCCGTGTTTGGGCGCTCCAAAAAGTGACTGGTCGTGCGTCTGTCCCTCTGTGAGTCTGTAGCGTACACGCTCACGTTTCTCAGCACTACAACACTAATCGTTACCAAATTTTGCACCGAACATCCCCTAAAGGTCCCACAGGGGGAGTTTATCTTATATTCACGATTACTACCGTTTGAAATATTCAAAACATCTTTTTGAATTAGGTTCTTAGCGTGGTAAGGTTGGCAGCATATATAGCAATTTTTCATACTTGCGGCCGCGGCTCTCAAATACGGGACTGTCAAAACATTGGCAAATAAACAAAATAGAGAGGAGAAGGGCTTAGAAGTGAGTTCGGTCTTAGTTTTTCGATATTCTAGAATGATTGAAACCCCTCCGGAGTGTCAACACAGTGAAATACGGAAAATGAAAGTGACAATTATTACGCGTTTCGTCCGTCCGTCCGCCCCCTCCCCTCCCCCGCCACAGGGGAAATGTTTTAGTCAGTGGAGTGTGTTTGATCGTTTGATAATTGCAAGAGATTTGGTCTTTTTAAGTTTTGAGATTGTATTTCCATTTTTATTCTCAGACATTATACTTTTTAGTTGTTTGCTTTGCTCAATAACAGAAAATAGATCAATGCAATCTAAAAGTACAAACCAGACACTAATCTTGCCAAAATAAATAGTCTTTGCTGACTCTTGGGAAAGGCTTCATAGCAATGCTGTAAGTTTACTATACTAACCTTAAAGATAACTATATGGTGTGAGAGTAGCGCATACATGGTTTGACTTTGACATCTGATTCAATGAGACGATTCAGTGACTTGGTCATATGATTTCATGAGACGATTCTTTTAATTCATCATACATTGTCTGCGACAACTGGTAATTTGTGTCAGTCATGGTTTGAGTTGGCTGTCTTTTTAATTTATTCAGAATGTTAGGTAAATACTTATGCTATACTGTTTTAAAGATTAAATATCACATCATGACTATCTTTATGAATAGATTAACTTGCGTTTAGCAATAAGTGGGCTCGACATTGAAATTAAATGGAACGATTCATTGGATCTGACAGAAGGTCTTCTCCGTAAAGTAGTTGCAATCAGCCTGCCTGTAAATGTGTCTCTTTTTAATTAATGAGATAAATCAATGTAGTTTTATCCACTAGTTTAAAATAAAAGGAGATAAAAGGCTTTTTAGGTATTACTTATAACATTGTGTATTCATAAGTTCAATAACGGAGATATCGAATGGTAATTGAAGCATTTGTGAATCGTATTAAGTAATTCAATGCTGGCTGTTGAATGTTACTCGACTGAGTAACAGTGTCAGGGTTCATGTTACGACACAGACACAATGAACAGGAAACACACTTAGAAATTGCGAAAATGACATCCAATTTCATCCCAGACCATTACTTTTCCCAAAATTTACCAATTTCTGACCAAAATTTTGAAGTCGTGTTCTACATAGTTTCCTGCAGTTTTGGGTGTGCTGATCACGAAAATGACTTCCAATTTCATCCCAGACCTTTACTTTTCCAAATATTTACCAATTTTGGACCAAAATTTTTGAGTCGAGTTTTACATAGTTTCCTGCAGTTTTTGGTGTGCTGATCACGAAAATGACTTCCAATTTCATCTCAGACCTTTACTTTTCCAAATATTTACGAATTTTGGACCAAAATTTTTGAGTCGAGTTTTACATAGTTTCCTGCAGTTTTTGGTGTGCTGATCACGAAAATGACTTCCAATTTCATCCCAGACCTTTACTTTTCCCAAAATTTACCAATTTGTGACCAAAATTTCAAAGTTGAGTTTCCCATTGTTTCCTGCAGTTTTCAGTAAGATAATCACGAAAATGACATTAATTCCGGCCCTTTCGTGACGGAAGACACTGTATTGGCCTTATTCTGCACATATTCTTCGCCATCTCCTATAAGAATGTGTTCAGACGCATCGCTCGCCTACTACGCGCCCGAACTAAACGGCGCCTACCCCTAGTTATTTGTAAAATTACAACACTAATTGTGGGGATTACTGTTGTAAAATAACGACTTCTCTTAACAGTGTAGGCCAAATTTCATTGTAAGACATTTAGAGTGTACCCCGTTCTACGGTACTCTTTGCATTGATTGACAGGCCGTGAGCGCGCGACGGCTTCCGATGGGACGATATGGGATTTGCGTCTCTATGTGTCTCTTGCGTTCATATGGCCATGAATATTTGATCTGTCGCGCGCAGTTCGCTTGCGAGAGCGGAGGCTACCAGCATTGGCTGCCACCGCTTCGTCTCTACAAGTTACCGAAAACAGTCACTCGAGTGGGGTTAAATTAAAAAAAAAAAGAACTCATCTGAGTCCGTGCGTGCGTTCTGGATTATTCTCAACCCTTCCAGGTGAGATGTTGCGGGGTCTTTCGGTCTGGCCTTCACTCGCCACACTCTATACTTCCACTTTCTACTTCAATCGATCCAGACATATTAACCGAGACACGCTAGAATGGCTCACATCTACCTTGTAGAGTTGTAGCCACATGGCAACATTGGCTACTCCCCGTGTAGGCCGTAAAATTTTTGTCGTTAATTCAAGCGCTAGCGAATTACCTTGAGAAAGCAAGGCTTATACGGAATAATGAAGCATTATTTTGGCGTTCCCTTGACATCGGGCCAAGTCATCAAACCGTATTTCATAGCCGCTCACATTGGATTTTCTTAGTTGTACACTGCGAGAAAAAACTACAGAGAATCCTGTTATTTGTTTCACAGCGTCGCTCTGTACCCAAAACTACAGTGATCTCTGTCTTTTAAAAGACGGAGCTCACTGTTGTTTTTTGTGTTAATCTCTCTGTTGTCTGAGCGGTCAATGCCACATCGGGACGGCATGGCCAAAGCCTCATAGATCACCGTTGAGTCCCCGAGGACGTCGACGGGCACCTCACAGGGTCCCCGATGACGATGCGAGCATTTTGGACCTAGGTTCCAACCATTCGTTGAAAAGGTCTCGTCAAGATCTACTCGAGTCAGGAATAAAAAAATTTCTTGGTCAACCCCCTTTTTTTAAGATCCTGATTGGTCAACTAAATTTTGAAAAAAGGGGGTTGACAAGAATTTTTTTTATTCTTGATTCGAGTAGATCCTGATGAGACCTTTTCAACGAATGGTCGGAACCTAGGTCTAAAATGCTCGCATCGTCATCGGGGACCCTGTTAGGTGCCCGTCGACGTCCTCGGGGAACCAACGGTGACCCGTGAGGCTTCGGCCATGCCGTCCTGATGTGGCATTGGCCGCTCGGACAACAGAGAGATGAACACAAAAAACAACAATGAGCTCCGTCTTTTAAAAAACGGAGATCACTGTGGTTTTGGGTACAGAGAGACGCTGTGAAAAAATTAACAGGATTCTCTGTAGTTTTTTTCTCGCAGTGTAGCCATATGGCAACTTTGGTAGTTCCGGGTTACTTTGGCACGAAGTAGCCTTTAAGGGATCCCCCGGGATGCATTTTTTTCTCCAACCTGTCCCCTTATGTACTTCGGAAATTCTCTATGCGATTTTGATCAGACTTGGCAGATTAGTGATTCCAGTACTGAAGTGTGATAAAGTATGTGACCAATTTTGAGAAATTGGAATCTGGATCTGCTGTTACCATGGCAAAGCTCGGCTCGTCAGCGCAAAACAAACGGAGAGGGGGGGAGCCGAGCCGAGACACTGACCAATAGCGGAGCTGCTTTTCACTTTTGTACCTTTAACTCCAAAATTGTCAGCCATTCTGAAAAAGGGTCTTCGAACGGCATTAGCTTTCTTTGTCTTACACTCTGGAGAGTTTCAAAAATCACTTTGTGTCCATTTTCGAACGCGGACAAAACTTTGTGCACTAATTGTACACGAAACGTTCTGACTTCCTGTCAAACCTGATTCAGTTAACACCATGACCACTTCGATCCACCTCGCGACTTTCAGTGCTCATGTTCCTCGAACAAGACTCACCCGCGTTTTGAAACCATCCCTCCAGAGTTTATAAAGTTTGTCAAACCAACAGCACTGCAGGAAATAACCACAACAAAAGTACACAAATTTCTGACAAATTTTTTATCAGGAATTTAGTGTACTTTTCAAGCACAACAATTGTTGTAGAAAGTACAATGGAACCGGCATGACGAGTGCTGTGCAGTCCAGGGCTCCTTGTGGTTTGTACAATTCTCGTTGTACATTCTACAATTTTTGTTGTACTATCCACACTTTTTCTTGCAGTGCGTCGTGGGTTTGCTGCGTTGCGAGTGAGAACTATTTACACAGAATTGAAGAAAACATGACGAGGGAACCATATACTTACAATTAAATGTGATTGATGTCATCAAGAACCTATATAGCCCCAATCCGACTGACTGACTCACTCACTCACTCATAGAAATGTTTGGGGTCAAGCCTTGACCTTGACCGTCAAGGAGTGGTCGTAGAGACTAGCGGTCTTTTCCATTCGATTCCAAATTTTATGAGAAAATGGGGAATAATCCCAAAAGTTGAAAATTCCTCACCGTTTCCGAGCAAACCTTCTCAATCTTCAAAAAAGGGGACCGACCGACTGAAAATTTGTATTCGCCCTATCGGTAGGTCTGGTCGAGACATTTCCGAAACTGTGCCGCAATCGGGTCCCCGTCACCGGCAACATCCTCATCAATCAAGAACCTATCATCAATCATCATCATCAAGAACCTATATAGCCCCAATCCGACGGACTGACTCGCACTCATAGAAATGTTTGAGGTCAAGGAGTGGTCGTAGAGACTTGCAGTTTTTTCAATGCGATTCCAAATTTTTGCGAGCGATAGCGAGCCCATGCCGTTAGACCAGCTCTTATTTTGTGAAAGTGAGAATTCCGCTGGGTTCCCCGACTCAAAATGACCGAAATGGTTAGAAAACTCTTAATTTGAAAGCCCAAGGTCGTCAGACTTACCAAAGCCGTGCCCCAAGACCCTATATAAAGGCAACTCGCGCTGCTCGCTGGGGGCTCCGCCCCCAGACCCCCGCATGTGTGGAGCGCGTGCCGAAGTATTTTCAGTAAGTCCGTGGTGGGAAAGGCAAATTTTCTAAGGAAGTAAATGTCCTGCTTCTTTGAAAGCTCTATTTACCGTTTTTGACCATATAATAAGGCTACTTTTATGCCCAAATACATAGCTTGTATTGCATTGGCTACTGTGGCAGTCAAGGGTGCATACAAGGTCCGGAAAATATTAAAGACTGCTTTGACAAGGAGAGAGGTGAAAGGAAAAAACCTTTAGTCTCTACGACCACTCCTCGACCCCAAACATTTCTTTGAGTGAGTAAGTGAGTGAGTCAGTCAGTCAGTCGGATTGGGGGTATATAGATTCTTGAAGATGATTGCCCAATTGCCGGTGGCGGGGTCCCGATTTCGGCACAGTTTCGGAAATTCTCGACCAGACCTACCGATGGGGCGAATAAAAAATTTTTTGTCATTCGGTCCCCTTTTTGGGAAAATTGAGTAGCTTTGCTCGGAAACAGTGAGAAATTTTCAATTTTAATTTTTCCCCAATTTCCCATTTAAAATTTTGGGAAACGAATGGAAAAACCCGCAGGTCTTTACGACCACTCCTTGACCCCCCAAAATTTCTATGAATGAGTGAGTCAGTCAGTCGGATTGGGGCTATATGGGTTCTTGATGATTGATGAGTGAGGGAGTCAGTCAGTCCGATTTTGGGGCTTTATAGGTTCTTGATGACAATTGATGATTTATTTTTAGTATGTTGCCGGTGACGGGGACCCGATTTTGGCACAGTTTCTGAAATGTCTCGACTTGATCTACCGATTGGGCTAATAAAAAAATTTTTGTCGGTCGGTCCCCTTTTTTTTAAGATTGAGTGGACTTTGTTAAATTTAGGCCTATTTAATCGTTTTTGAGGATGTTGCCGGTGACAGGAACCCGATTGCGGCACAGTTCCCGGGAAAAGTCTCGACCAGACCTACCGATGGGGCGAATAAAAATTTTTAGTCGGTCGGTCCCCTTTTTGAAGATTGAGTGGACTTTGTTAAAATTTTGGCCTATTTAATCGTTTTTGAGGATGTTGCCGGTGACCAGGACCCGATTGCGGCACAGTTCCAGGAACCGCTCGACCAGACCTACCGATGGGGCGAATAAAATTTTTTTGTCGGTCGGTCCCCTTTTTTGAAGATTGAGTGGACTTTGATAAATTTAGGCCTTTTTAATCGTTTTTGAGGATGTTGCCGGTGACGGGAACCCGATTGCGGCACAGTTTCGGAAATGTCCGGACCAGACCTACCGATGGGGTGAATAAAAATTTTTAGTCGGTCGGTCCCCTTTTTTGAAGATTGAGTGGATTTTGTTGAATTTAGGCCTATTTAATCGTTTTTGAGGATGTTGCCGGTGACGGGGACCCAATTGCGGCACAGTTTCGGAAATGTCTCGACCAGACCTACCGATGGGGCGAATAAAAATTTTTAGTCGGTCGGTCCCCTTTTTTGAAGATTGAGTGGATTTTGTTGAATTTAGGCCTATTTAATCGTTTTTGAGGATGTTGCCGGGACGGGGACCCGTTTGGGGGCACAGTTTCGGAAATGTCTCGACCAGACCTACCGAGGGGCGAATAAAAAATTTTAGTCGGTCGGTCCCCTTTTTTGAAGATTGAGTGGATTTTGTTGAATTTAGGCCTATTTAATCGTTTTTGAGGATGTTGCCGGTGACGGGGACCCGATTGCGGCACAGTTTCGGAAATGTCTCGACCAGACCTACCGATGGGGCGAATAAAAAATTTTAGTCGGTCGGTCCCCTTTTTTGAAGATTGAGTGGATTTTGTTGAATTTAGGCCTATTTAATCGTTTTTGAGGATGTTGCCGGTGACGGGGACCCGATTGCGGCACAGTTTTGGAAATGTCTCGACCAGACCTACTGATAGGGCGAATAAAAATTTTTAGTCGGTCGGTCCCCTTTTTTGAAGATTGAGTAGGTTTGCTCGGTAACGGTGAGAAATTTGTTCCCCTTTTTTGTAGATAAAGTAGGTTTTCTCGGAAACGGTGAGAAATTTTCAACTTTTGGGATTTTTCCCAATTTTTCCATAAAATTTGGAATCGAATGGAAAAAACCGCAAGTCTCTACGACCACTCTTCACCCCAAACATTTCTATGAGTGAGTGAGTCAGTGAGTCAGTGAGTCAGTGAGTCAGTGAGTCAGTGAGTCAGTGAGTCAGTCGGATTTGGGCTTTATAGGTTCTTGATTTACAATTTTTCTTGCAGTGTCCTCAACTTCTGAGACCACAGCCGTTTTGATACCTCATTTAGTTCCCGAGAGATCACCCAAAAACCTCTATTTTGGAGCTTCAGAGCCAACTTTGGCCCCCCTCCACTATTATGTTGAAATTTTTCCCGAGTAAAAACAACTCGTTAACGTTCTTCTACTATCCCCAAGACTCCATTTCGCAAATAAAGTTGGGGGTCAGAATTTATGATCTACCCTACTGAGGGCAGCGTCGTCTTACACCAACAAGAACAAAAAATGCGAAATTTTGAGTTTTTCTCTATCTTTGGCATCAATTTAAGCCCAGGGCCGCAAGTGGCCGCACCCATCGTTGACGGATCCATTAACTACACCCTAGTGGGAGTCAAATGCCACTTAGGACACAACAGCAGCTCACAGCAGTCAAGAGAAAGGGTCCATCAAAAATCAAGACATTGCTGTTTTTAGCGTTTATAAAACAGCTATAGTTGCAGCACAGACGTCCACAATGTAAAAACCGGCACTGGCATCTTGAAGAGGGCGTCGAGACGTTTCTGAAAACATATAAACATTATGCATTACGACTTTGCATCACAAAGATATACGAGTTTAAAGTTAATACAAATTTACAATAGTGCAAAGTATTAAAACACTTAACTTTGAGGTTGAAAATCACCATATATGCATTCTTGAAGCTCAAAACTAAGTTCATATTCGTTTTCTCCAGACATTTTTCTATAATATTCACCACTTGGATTCATGAAAATCTCCAAAAAAAATTAGAGGTTCTTTTCCGCGTTTTGACATTTCTGGATCATTGTGCGTCGAAAGCTAGCTCTGTTCGTCATTTCGCCGCGCCGCCGCAACGACAGGTGGCGCTGTTGACGCTGCTGCTTGCGCGCGCCACTGCCACCGCGCACAGTGGGCCACGAAGCCGGTTTAGGCGGACATAATTCTCCTAGGCCGTTCCAATCGTTTTTTTGGCGTGTAACTTCGTAGTGGGGGGGTTTTGAGGGGCGAGGAATCCGTTTTAGACAATATCAGACCCCCAGTGTGAAATTTGACATCATCTCATAGAAAGGGACCTGTTACGCCAAGACATGGTCTGACACCTTTTCTACGTTTTCATGAATTAAACAACGCAAAAACCTAAACAAGCATACTCGCGTTGAAGACAAACTCTGACATGCACAACTCTAATCATTACAAGCAACTACTATGCAGCGGCGCCTCCGTTGCGCCGGGAAAACGTTGCGCTGCGCGGGGCTGTTTTTCGCATTTTCGGCGATGTTTGGGAGACCCTACAACTCAAAGGTGCAAGTAGGTGCAGCTAAATTCTTTTGGGTTTTGTTCCTTGGCATGTTGGCTTCCGCAAGGACTGAAGGAGGCCGTTAAACAACGTTAAACAAAAAAGTGCCGCCTCTGCAAAGATTTAATTTTGACAATTTTGTCAAAGCGTAGTAAAAATAAAGCTGGACACCACAAAAATCGTCCAAAGTCAAATGTAAATGTATGTAAATTTTCGTAAAGAAACGCCCTTTCACGTGCGTTTGAAATCATGCATATTTACTGCACCAAAGTAGCGCAAATCGTTTGGTGCGTGTTTGACCACCTGTATGTTGGCTAAAACGTGTCCCTGTGTTGAAATTCGGTCCAATCCTGGTTCCTTGGAGTATTGGGAAGAGTTATCACGAAAAAAAACTTAAAGATTTGAGAGTTGAAAAAATGGAATTATGTCCGCCTAAACAGGCTTCCTGGCCCACTGTGCCGCGTCGCCGCAAAAATCAGGAAGTCACGCGCGCATATCTCTGCAAGTTTCTAGGGCATAAGATTTGCATGCAGTGACTGGACTGGACACTGGACAGGTATGTTTGAGTGTTTACGTGAGACATATCCGTGCGTACTCGCTCTGCCATCGCATCAGACAAGTTTCATTAGACAATTTAAAACTTTCTGTGCAGTGCTGTGGTTGAGTTTATCTTGGTGTGTCTAGCGATGGCATGTGTAACCCACTGTAAACACCTAAAAGTTTGTCTGAAAACGGCAAAAAGGTTAGAAAACACGAAGTTAGAAACACGGACTTTTTAAAAAAATTTTAGGCTGTTACGGTTGTTACGGATATTACGCATGTTACGCAGGAGTTTGGGGGTGAGGGTGGAGACTTGAGGGGTTTCAATTAGCCTTGCACTTCCTGTTCGACAAATTTTACATAGGATGTTACTGTTTTGTAGGGTAGCTAGGACATGACCCAAGTTTCTCGCCTGGAGCTGTCCCAAAATTACTTTTTTGGTTATTATTTACTGTTTTGTTGATTCATTTTGTTTTTATTTTTTTCCTTGCGATGAACTTTTTTTGACTTGTCCTTGGCTCCAAGTTGAAAATGGGGTGTTAAAAAAAATTTATGAACACTTTTTGGTCTTATTTGATGAAACCCGTCCCTGAAAATTTAGACACATAGTCAGATCGATAGAGCGGCTCAAGACGAATCGATTGGTACTAGTTTGACTGCTGTAGCACAATCCGTTCGGCCACAGACAAATTAAATGTCACATTTCGCTCCCTCAGCCCACTGTGCACTGCAGCGTGGATGGCTAAGTCCAGGACGTCGCTATGGCTGCGACATGGCTGCAACGCAGCCACGGCAGCCATGCATACACCCAAAAAACGGTCCATACAGCCATGCGTCAGCCGTGCGTCAGCCTTTCTGCAGCCCTCTATTTTTACTCGGGCGCTGAGTAAGTATTTTCTTCTCTCATTTATTTTAGCGAGTTAATTTTTTTGTTGTGTACTATGTTCACAAACGAGGCTTGTTCTCTTTTGTTTCAGACTGACTGTGGCTCTCAAGCCCCTTTTTTTCTTTTTTTTTTTTTTGAGTCAAGCTCTTTTTTGTTTTTAAGACCAAATTATATATTTATTTTTGGGTAAACTTGTGATTTACCCCCTCGTAAACCCTTTCCTCTCAACGATTCGATTTCATTTGACTTTTTTGACTCTCGTGTTTTGATGACGATTTAGTTTTCATGAATTAAATTTAGTTTTGAATCAAGTCAAGTCATTTTGTAGGCTGCCTTTGCTTTTTCCTTTGATGGCAACTCAATCCAAAAGACTAAATTCTTACCCAGTATTGATATGATTGATTCTAACTCTCCATACTCAAATCTTCACACAAAAGTCCTTGGTTTGGTCCCATTTCCCTCATATAGAAATTCAATGTCACATTTCCGACGGGAAATGATGAAGTCTCTTGGGGGAAGTTTTAAAGGGAAAAAAAAATTTTTACACTACAAAGGAAGCTCAGAGGCGCTTCCACAACACATTTCCTCTATTAGAAATGAATGCCAAAGATTTTAGAGAGTTAGAATCAATCATATCAATACTGGGTAAGATTTTAGTCTTTTGGGTTGAGAAAAGTACTTGCCATCAAAGGAAAAAGCAAAGGCAGCCTACAAAATGACTTGACTTGATTCAAAACTAAATTGAATTCATGAAAACTAACTCTTCATCAAAACACGAGAGTCAAAAGAGTCAAATGAAATCGAATCGTTGAGAGGGAAAGGTTTACGAGGGAATAAATCACAAGTTTATCAAAAAAAAAATATATAATTTGGTCTTAAAAACAAAAAAAAGCTTGACTCAAAAAAAAGGAAAAAAAAGGGGCTTGAGAGCCACAGTCAGTCTGAAACAAAAGAGAACAAGCCTCGTTAGTAAACATAGTACACAACAAAAAATAACCTCGCTAAAATAAATGAGAGAAGAAAATACTTACTCAGCGACGATGGGTGTGCCGGCGTTTTCATGGTCCCTCTTGAGCTAATTTATTTAATACGTGCAACCCCTTCCCATGACCCCCTCCGATTTTGCCCAAAATTTTTTTCTGAGATGCCCTTATGGTAAGAAAAAACATCCTAAAATATTAGGTCGCTAAAAAAATTATGGCCGAGAAAACCAATGTTTTCAAAATTTTGCCACTTTTTTTATTTAAATTTTGGGAGTTTCTTTACTACTCTGGGGTTTTTTGGTGCTACGTGGCTGAAAATCAGTATTCTTATGTAAAATTGCCCAAGGAACAAGAATATGGTCACAGTTTTGATCTACGACCGATATCTTGAGAAATACTTACCCAAAACGACCAAATTTTACAAAATCCCCAAAATTTTTGGGGAAACGCTCAAAAATTTTTTTTATCCACGATCCGTTGACGCCATCTTGTAGAAAAAAGCTAATAAAGCTAATGAGCACACGCCCAGGTTCGTAGCTCAAACCGTTTAGAAGCTGTAAGGCGTCAAAGTTGGAGGTTTTTTGGGGGGGCCTGAAAACCGGCACTTTTGACCTCTGCGCTCGATGTCCGGCACCCGAGCCGTCCCGGCCATGACCCTTGCTTTCGAGGTGAGGTATGCGTGCGCAATGGGAGTCAAGAAGAGGGTGAAGCGGCACAGCGTTTCTGAACAGGGTCCTCTTTAGAGCCCCTGAACAGCCGAGGGTTGGTAAGCTCACCCAACGGCGTTTGGGAAAAGCACTTGCTGCACCGGGGGCTCGCTCAAGGCCACGAAAAATGCTATTCGGTGTAAGTCTAAACTGTCGCCCTCGACAAGCTTCGGATTCTGTTGGCTCCCCCTTCCTTCTCTCTCTTTCCCACATGGCCCAAAGCCGTTGCCCCCGCCCCCTCAACCTCCCCCAATCCCGGATATTTGTGTTTTGTTTCAGATGAATTTCAAGCTTTTTGTCGGAAGCTGTCGCCCTTTGGTAAGCTTAGGAAGTTCTTCGGAATCTGTCAGCTTTTCCCCCCCGCGGTTTCTCGCTTTCCCAACCCTGGGGGGCGAGGGCGAGGGGTTTGAAAAGTTGGGAAAGGGTGGAAAACGGCAAGGGGCACCCGACGACTTGCGATTCTCTCCCGAACCTTCCGAGGGCGCCAGCTTGAGCATGGTGAAAACGGAACCTGGTTTTCCCAGGAAGCCTTTGGTAGAGACGCAGGCCACTTCCCGGGAGTTCCTGGGAAAACCGGTTTCCCTTTTTACCGTGAGACCAAACCGAAAAAAAGCTTAAAATTTGTCTCAAACAACACACAAGTTATCCAGTGTTTTGGGGGGTTAAGGGGTCTTGAAATTCATCTGAAAAAACACACAATATATCCGTATTGGGGGTAGGTTGAGGGGTCGGGGGCAACGGCTTTGGACCATGTGGGAAAGAGAGAGAAGGAAGGGGCAGCCAACAGAATCCGAAGCTTGTCGAGGGCGACAGTTTTTGACTTACACCGAATAGCTTTTTCGGGCCTTGAGCGAGCCCACGTGCAGCAAGTGCTTTCCAAGCGCCGTTGGGTGAGCTTACCAACCCTCGGTTTCAGGCGCTCTAAGAGGACCCTGTTCAGAAACGCTGTGCCGCTTCACCCTCTTCTTGACTCCCATTGCGCACGATACCTCACCTCGAAAGCAAGGATCATGGCCGGTACGGCCGGGGGCCGGACCGAGCGCAGAGGTCAAAAGTGCCGGTTTTCAGGCCCCCTCAAAAAACCTCCAACTTTGACGCCTTACAGCTTCTAAACGGTTTGAGCTACGAACCTGGGCGTGTGCTCATTAGCTTTATTAGCTCTTTTTTTACAAGATGGCGTCAAAGGATCGTGGATAAAAAATATTTTTTAGCGTTTCCCCAAAATTTGGGTATTTTCAGTAAAATTTTGGGCGTTTGGGTAAGTATTTCTCAAGATATCGGTCGTAGATCAAATCTGTGACCATATTCTTTTTCCTTGGGGAAATTTTCATAAGAATACTGATTTTCAGCCACGAGCACCAAAAACCTCAGAGTAGTAAAGAAACTCCCAAATTAAGTAGAAAAAATGGCAAATTTAGAAAACATTGGTTTTCTCGGCCAATAATTTTTTAGCGACCTAAAATTTAGGATGTTTTTTCTTACCATAAGGGCATTCAGAAAAAAATTTTTGGGCAAAAACGGAGGGGGGCATGGGAAGGCGTTGCACGTATTAAATAAATTAGCTCCTTCCCCTTCTTCATCTTCTTCTTCAATCTGGGGCGAATGTCCAAACCCCCCAGCCTCCTTGATGTCACGTCGACTTGGGGCATAATGGTAAAGAGGAGGTTCAGGCATAGTTTCTGGAACAGGCTTCTCAGCCACCCCCCGGGGGTTGTATCCAGGTCGTACCCCCAGTCTTTCCTTGACGGGGGGCGGGAAACAGAGAAAAGGACAAGAGTGTCAATACTCCCCGCACCCCCAAAGCTTCAACGGGGAGTAGCGACAAGACATTTAAAGGGGAAGCACGGCCTTGGGGTTGGGTGGCCCATTTT
>NW_023144630.1:10572270-10625923 GCF_012932325.1 Thrips palmi | reverse complement strand
CTCGAGGATAGGTCCACACTCCGAATGATAACCTCTTCGTTCCACGTTTAAGCTTCATCAGCAATCTGTTTTCTGAGCCAGCAATGTTTGATGACATGTTCAACTGGAGTGCACTTTGACTACCTCCCGATATGGCTGCTACATTCATCGTGCAAGTTTTCAATTTCCCCAGTAAATTTCAAAAAAAAGTAACATAATTCGAAACAGCGCAGTGGCAAACTTTTCGACCGACGCAGAAGGCTCCTGTTGATTGTGTATTGTTTGGTTTGTTTTGCAAGGCACAGGTTACCAAAGGGGAAGGGGGGGGGGGAGGGGAGGGGAGGCAGAGCCCCCAAATCGTCTGCTGCCCCTCCAAAGGAGACGACAAACGAAAACGCGATCTTGCTCTTCACCCTTTTCTAGCCCTGCGACGCATCGCTAAAGGTTGTGGTCAAGAAAAGCGAAAAAAAAGGGTAATCTTTTAAAATTTTTTTGGCCCTTGCTTGCGTTTTGAACTGCGAGTTGTTTTCTTTGCGTGCACGCCTTTTGCTGAATTTTTCATGAACCACCCTTTCACTGTTTCATTCGCGAGCGAGTTGTGAATTGTAAACACTGGCGTTTAGGCTTTCCTTTCTCAAATCCAGCTGCTTGATTTACTTTCACTTTCTCTTCAAGCAACAGTCGTAACTTTTTTCAATGAGAAGAAGTCCTGGCCTCCTTTGCCTCGCTCTGATGGAAACTGTGGCCCCCTGGAATGGATTTAGTGGTGTCATGTTTGGGAAATGCAGCCTGCTGCAAGCCCCTTGTTCCACTGATTTTCTTTCCAAAACATGCTTTGCTTTGAAGCCTCTATGTTGACATTTTCATGCTTGATTATTTTTTTGATGAGTTCCTTATTTTTTCCCATACTGCCTTGTCAATTTGAAATCCATCACTTGTCTGTTGCATTAAACAGCTAGATCCCTATTTTATAACCTGCCCCACAGCTACTGCTGCCTACAGTAGATCCCCCTGTTTTTTTCTACTTCTTTTATTAACTGTGTATGCCTTTTTTCCCAGGTACATCAGAATACGTGAGAGTGTGGCAGAGTCCAGCTGAAAAAAATTGTTTTTTCCCATCATACACCGCTGCCAGTCTGCCGTTCCAACTATCACAGCGTCCCAATCTTCTCTACTGACATTGGTCAACATATATTGGGCCAGTAAGTATTCATTGATATTGCAGTGGGCGCTAAAATGTGGTTTCCAATCTCTTCCCAAAAGGGGATGAGTATTTTCTCACCCCTGTCCTCTGCCAATATTTCTGAGTCATCAATGTCTGTGACATGAAAAAGGTTCTCAAGTGCACCCCCGATTTTCTTATCTTACTAAAATTATTCTTTGAGAGTGCTGCCCTCTTTTATGACAGTAAATTTTTAGAGACAGAGACCATCTCCCCAAACCCAAGGTGACCAAGCATCTTAACAGTGCCCTGAGGTTTTTCTTCACAAAAGCACATGTCCTTCATTCCCTTGCAAAAAGAACTCTCTTTACTTTGTCAATTTTATATTCAGTGTAAATTTGATGTCTTTTGCAGCTCACTCCCAAATTCGGCAATTATTTGGCTGAAGCTCCCACCTTTCTCTTTATCATGCTCTTCCACATCAACAAACGTACAAGTGTTTTTCCCTGCTTGCTGGCATCACTGTCAATTGTATTTACACGAGTGACAAGTGTCAACAGGAGTCGATCAGTGCTACTTTAAAGGTTCGTTGGTGATGGAATTGTTGGTGATATTTTTCAAAAGTATTAATTATTGTGACCATTAATTTTCCATCCCTTTGTATTTCTAGATGGACTCCAATAATCAACAAAGCCGGCCACTCAACCAAGACCCGGACACATACAAAGTCATCATGCTGAGGATCCCGTTCATTTTATTATTAAGTGGGTTGCAACTCAGAACTTTGAGTTGACTTAGCAAGCATGATGTGAAATAATTTTTCTTTGAAAGTGTGTTGGGATTTTGTATGAGTCATCCTTTGTAGTCACTCAAGCACATGTAAAATAATTTTTGGATTTGTGTGGTGTATGTGTTTTGCATTCATTAGTTAAACTGTGGAAGCTGCTTTGCTTGATAGAAAAATTGTGACTGCAAGGAATCAAGTAATGTTAAAGAGGTGTGCCAAATGTGAAGCTTGAGTTAGCAGTGGTTCTCTTCTGACTATGTTCATAATGTCTTGTGATGTAAGGTTGATTTCTTATTATTTTCAGTGTAGGTTTTGTAAATCTTAATAAAGATGCAGGCTGTTACAATGGAGAACATGTCTCACACCCATGTTTTGCTTGCTATTGCTATTCAAAGTGCTAGTTCTAGTTCATCAGATCTTTTATCAAACATTATGTTGGAAAAGAGGCAAAAAATATTGAAGCAAATAAAGAGGAGTATATTTTATTGGTGTCAGGAACTTTTCTCGAGAAACTCAGGAATGACAAGGAATGAACAACTATGAATAAAACTTTTGACCATGACAAGTACAAAAAACATAATAACATTTGCAACTATCAGTTTGAATTTAAACAGGATCTTGGTAGTCATTTTGAGAGAGCAAACTTGAGTCACAATTTTTATTTGAACAGTTTAGGGTTTAGACTTAACATAGTTTTAGACATCAGTGAATATAGTGGCTTATTTTAAAGACACAGAATGCTGTATTACTTTCTCTTTAACATTTTAAAATTGCTACTGCTTTAGTAATCTTAGAGAGGTTCATGTTGAGTTACAATTATTTAGGTAGGCTTTTCAGAAACAATTAGATTGCTATATTACCTTTCCTTTAACATTAAATGATAACTTGCCTTTAAAATCATACAGTGGTTGAGGTTGAGCATACTTCAGGCCTCTTGCTGGGATGGATTTTAGTTCACCTAATGCATCTTCGGGTATTTCGTATGTTCCCACTGTGTTGTTGAATGTCGCTGTTATGCAATTTAGCACAAACTGTACTTCATTGTCCGTACTCAGTATGACTTTGATTCTTCCACAATCAATATCTCTTCCATTAGATTTCAAAAGAAGTAAGGATCCAATATCGTATGAAATACCATCTACATTGATGGATTTACATGAACGGCATCTTCCTTGAGTGATCGACATTGAACTTAAAAATGTTTTCAGTTCACCTTGGTAGGAATCAATGGAGAATATTTGAGCATCTGTTTCGATGCAGCCTTCGTGGAAAAGGGGTCCAGTTGCCTTGAAGGCTAGATTCAACTGGTGACGCATTGCACAGGTGTATTCTACATTAATGAAGTTCCTGCTCAGCCTGACTACATGTTTGAAAAGTTTGTGCTTCTGCTCAAATCCTAAAGTCCAAACTTGTATCAAGGGACCATACCTGAGCATCAATTCACAGTAGTGGCCAAAAGAGAAGTGATACTTTGGCTTCAGGGGATACATTGATTCATCCAGGACCTCTGATCGTCGCTCAAAGTACAGAGGTACAAGTACATCCTTGATGTATGGCACATCAGATTTTAAAAACGTATGGCCACAAAAATATTCACAAAGTTCCTTCAGTTGAAGGTAAAGCTTCCAGGCAGGGTCTTCAAAGTCTTTAATTTTATCTCCAATAATGAAAGGAAGAAGTCTTAGTAGTGCCCAGTTCTGGACTGCATGGCCACCCAACTTTTTATATTTTGACTTTCCTTTATACCTCACGTTGGCTGGTTTGTTGGGCGCATCAATTCCTTGGCACTGAAACTTGTTAATTCTCTTATTTAGCAACTTATAGGAGAACCATTTCTTCTTCACAAAACTTCTGATGATACCAGAAAGATCCCGGGAGACCACACCTTCGAAAAGGTCGTGAGCAATGCATGGGCAGAGGTGGCTCACTGCATGAAAATTCTGAAGATCATTGAAAACACAATCACCCTTAACACCTTTACAAGGTTCTTCAGTCACTTTTGCTTCTCTGACACAATTTTCATAATCTTCTTTACTTCTTGGCGGATTGGTGTGCTCTGGATTTTCTTTAAACACACCTTTCTCTATGTCACAAAAACGGCAGAAATAAATTGAAGTGAAACACTCAATGAAACCTCCTATTGTGTGCTGACCTAAATTATCACCAAGCATATAGATCACTTTCACTTTTATGTTCTCATCTTTATATGTTGTTCCAACTGTTTCAAGTGATTTAAGTTCCTTAAGAGCGTCTTTAAAACACTTCTTTGCTCCAACTTCCTTGAATACAGATTCTCTCACCATCACCACAAGATGCTTGGAGTCAATTTTAGATCTATTTTCATCTTTCAAATTACCTAAGGTAAAGTACATGACCAATGATTTGTACTTGTCTTTTGCAGACCCGAGTGCATTCATTACAGGATTATATGAGTCAATGTAGAGAAACAAGTGTAGTTCTTTCTTCTCATGGTTTTCTTCCTTGAAAAGGGATCCATCAGTGTAGTCAGAAACTTCATCTGAGTTTGAGGAACACTTCAAAAAGGATGCATCAACATCTTTTTGCACAACAGGATCTTTCAAAATAGTTGCCAGAGTATTGGTAACAGGTACATACTGAATTTTTAGGTCAGGATCCATATGGTTACTCAGGCTCACTTCATCAGGTGCTTGAAAGTCATAATGTTTCTTGAAATATTCTTTCCTAAGGTAATCTGAAGTGAAGCTTGGACCAGGAGCATTTTTATGATGAGTAGTAAATAAAATGTCAGCACTTGAAACCTTATAACATAATTCATTTGCTTGAAGTTGCTCTACACCAAGGGTTTCCAAACCAGTTCTCATAATTTTTTTCATTCTCAAATTGTTAAGACCACAAATAAATGAAATGCCATTGCAAATTTCTTGAATAGTTTCATATGGTAAAAAGAATTCCCCATAAAGTTGAAGATAGAATTTTGCAATTTTGTCCACAATTAAGTCATCGTTAAGCAATTCCCAATCTTCTGTTTCTTCATCATTGACATCATCTCTGATGTCCTCACCAGAACCACCTTGATTGACACCACAGCCAAAACTTTCGGTGAAATGGCTGTCTCCTGCTGTACTGCTTTTATCAACTCTCTTCCTCTTAGATGGTGGGGCACCCTCATCACGCCATCCTTGGTGATATTGACTAAGATGAACTCGTAATGTTTTAGATTTAAGAAAGAGGCTGGGATGGCGACAGTCTTCAACTGGGCATCGTACACCACTCGATGGAGAACCAGAATCCAAGTGTACGCAAATATGTTGTACCAAACTCCAAAAAGAATCCATTGTTTGGGGGCATCCTAAAACTGTGCATGGTAGTTTCTTGTCAGCTTCAGGGTCTTCTAGATTTTGATGTTTGATTTCTCTATGGAACATTGATACATGATAGTTCAGGGCATTGAAAGATTTTGAAACATATATACACTCCGGAGAAGGGCAGTAAAACATAAAATTACTGCTTCTTGAATGGTAATACTGGTGCCGCACACAACTTGCAATAGTTTCAGTAAAAAAACCACATGACTTGAACTTGCATGTTGGGCCTGGATTCTTTTCGATGTTCCCAATAAACAGCAGAACCATGATCAAGGCCAAGACTGGCATTATAGTTGAGGTCCATTTTCTTCCTCCTGATCTACTGGAGCTGCTCCTGCTATGGCATTGTCGATGACTGAACAGCCCAATCGCCAACCTCCAGGTTTCAAGTGACACGCCCATGGCAGGATCTAGAAAACAAATGGAAATTGATCAGATAAGGTCTTGTTACATGCATTTAATGAGAGCTCCATGATTATTAAATCAATTTTCCGTACGTTCTAGGGTTTTAACGGGCTGATCGACGAAAAACTTTCTTTCAGCCAATGGGTTCCAAGCAACACAACCCTGGCAGGACCTAAAAAACAAATAAACTTGATCAGGCAAAGACTTCTTACATGCAATTAATAGGAGCAACAAGATTATAAAATCAATTCTCCCTACTTTTGGGGGTTTTAACGTCACATTTGACCAATGCAAGCCAAAGAAATAATATTTTTCAACTTGTACGAGCAACGAACAAGAGAATCGCCCTCCAAAACACGTGATGCAGGCTGTACAACCTCCTGCATTAATTAAAGTTACAGCTTTCATGTAAAACATAGAAATTTGTTGGCAAAGATGTATCTATATATGTAAAAAAATTAATTGGCGTCTTTAAATGTTGTTTCCATGGCATAAAAATATTCTTGTAAACTTTTCTTAAAGAAAATGTTTTTGGTGGAGTTGAGTGCCACCCTGTGCAGATAAAGAAGAACAAGAAGAAGCGAAGGCGCTGGTCATGTAAAAAAGGCGCGCATACGTCACATCCGCCATTATCCTAGCTAAAGCCCGCGAGAGACCTTTGTTCGAAGACAACTTGAGATATATTAATTGTAATCCGCTCCAATTCCTAAAGAATACGCCTCTGCAAGTAAGTTTAGGGTAAAAGTCGTGGAGTTTGGTTTGCCACTGGACAAGCAGGACCAAGTTTCCATCGTAACTCGTTCTTTTTTCGTAATGGACCTTCTCTCTCGAACCTATAGCCAGCCAAAGCAAGCAGCAATGAGGTTTGCTGCAACCATAGGATATGCTCAAAACTAACTTCAGATTTGATTGTGTCATCAATAGAAAAATTAGTTCTGCACATGCACAACGCCTTATTGGTTGTTGCTTCCCTTAAGCCAGCGATTCCGAGCAGTGCTTTGAGGGCTTGTCTTTCTCACCCACAGAGGCCCTGTAGCCTTGGGATACTAGGATCCCCAGGGACAACAAAAAAGTCCAAATTATGTCAATATGATCTCAAAGTGAGCCATCTTTGGTCCAAATTTGGTCCATTTTGATGTCCAAATGACATCATTTGATGTCAGTGTGATTTGTTTTTGACTACCTGTTCTCCTTGAGGAGTGCGACTGCAGCGGCCTGGCATGTCCATGAGTGACTTAGTGCTTTGAGTTCATTTCTAGAATGCATGGTGTGCGACACATTATGACTGCAATCTTTTCTCTTGTTTCATAGGAAATGGACCCGACAGATTTCAATGATTTTTTAGATGCTGACGTGAAGCGGGTTCTGCCTCACTTGAAAGATGATGACATTACAGCCCTTGTCAATTTTCTGATTATCAAAGGATGTAAGAAAGAGCGGGACCTGAGAATCATGACAATTCCCATTCTGGAATCACAACTGGATCTAGTAGACGCAACAGACCTCTATAATGAGTGGCAGGCCAAGTATGGTAAGATCTTGAAATGCTTATTACTCGCCATTCAGTCCAGGCAGCATGATTTTATTCTATAACACTCCATCCATTTGAATTTAAATGGACTTTTCAATAATGCTTTCTTGTTTCCTCCACATTTGTGAGGGAACCATCAATTATTTTGTTTTGTTGTTTTGTGAGCAACACCCAGTAATCAGAATTTATGAGCATTCAGATTTATATTTCCTGCTATTTTGTTATCAACTTTGTTTGTTCCAAGGTTGATGATATTTCTCGGGAGATATAAGGAATTGTAAAGAAAAAAATGATAATTGCCATCCTTGATAGAAGTAGGAAAAAATATTGCAGTTTTTATTCCATTCTTAATTTTGATCTATTTTAACTTCTACTGTTCCAGGTGCAAGTCAGCCTTCCACATCTTCCAACTCCCATGCCCCAGAAGTCAATTCAGCTCCTTCAACTAGCAGAGGAGTTCTCTCAGTCAATTCAGCTCCTTCAACTAGCAGAGGAGTACTCTCAGAAAGGCAGCTCAGGCAGGAGGTGGAGGCACAACAGTTTGGGATGCCTACATTTGATAAGGACAGTCCATATATGCCAGCCGGAGTTAGACAAGCAATTTTAGAAAATAGAAGGCCATTGCCTAGACATAGAGAGGATATGGTTGAAAGAATGGTTGATTATTGCCGGGAAACTGTTCCTAATTTATCAAGGAAATCGTTTAATTCAGTGGCTGACTCGTTGGTTACACTGTACCCCAATTCCTTTGAAGACTCAATTGCTGTGAATAACAGAAGAAGTAACAGCCTGCGGGCCCAATTTAAAAGCAAGTTTGACAACGACAGGAGACCAACCACATTTTCCAAGAAAGAAGTGGAATCTCCCAATATTCCCTCTGCTTTTGGATGTATCTCCTGGAGTCCCATCCTCCCAGATGGGGAAACTGAAGAGTCATTGCTTCAAAAGAAGGAAACCCTTCAAGACATGTTTAGGCTTTCCAAGAAGCAGTGGAACTGGAAATCAATAAAAGGCCATCTTCAAAGCACCTTTTACCTTCAGAGGAAAGAAATAAATGGGCCTGCCTCTGCCTCCGCCTCCGCCTCCAAATCTAAGAAGAGGAAACGCGTGGCAGAAGAAGAGAACGAAGTAGACCAGCCAAGAGGAATGACTGTAGGCCAAATTGCAGAAGAATGGCCGTTCCTTTTCAAAGCAAAGGGCATGAACATTCATTTCACCCAATTAACTGGGGTTGATTTCAAAGAAAAATTTAACAACTTCATAAATCAGGAGGGAACTGTACTTGTAGAATATTTGGCGTGCAAAAGTGAGGATTTGGCTAAGATTAGAAGAAAAATGACAAGAGCAGAAGCACGTTCCCTTAAGTCTACCACTGCTAAAGCTGTCATTCAAATGATCATAATCTATTTCAAAGAAAAGTTGGAAGACATGGCTGTTTTTGTTGAGGTTTGTTTTTGTGTTAGCATATTATAATGACTAGGGCCAAACTAAAAGTAATGAATAATTGAAAATTTTTTTTCTGCCTAGGAAACTACTACTATTGATGATGTGAACGATGTTGCCACATATCCAGAAGATGGAACTCCTAGCTTGATCGTCGCTGGTACGAATAATTTTAAGATAATGACATTCATAAGTTTATAAGAACTCACTTCCAGAACTTTTCTCACTGTATTGCTTCCCCCTCCAGGCCAAAACTTGTTCTCAGCCAGCACTTTCTTTTTGACTGTCGATCAGCAAGTAGTGGCATCAACATCACACTTTGAAGAAGCATTTTGTATGCTGTTTGGCTCCTACTTTATGCTGAACCTCAAGTTTTCCTCAAAATTAGAGATTTCTCTGACTTTTGTCCAAAAGTATGTAGAAGGCTGACTAGGTGAATTTGCTTACTTGTCTGAAGTTTTAATTCAAATGTTGATCATGCCATTTACTGTATGTTTAGGGTAATCGCTCAGATCAACCCAGAACAGGGATCAAAGGGAGACAGCACAGCTTCAGTCCGTAGACAAATCAACAACAAGGTTCTCAGGCTCAGTAATGGTCTTCAAGATTTCAAACAGAAGGTAGACAGAGAAGAAAATGAAGAAAACTGAATATATTAATGAATTCACCAGAGTTACTATCTATTCCTTTTTGTTTCTTTTTATGTATTCAAGCAGACAGTGTGTTGTCGCTAAGTCAACTATTTTAAGTTTCAGAAGTTTAAATAATTAGTTATAAAATTTTATTAATGAGTGAATCTTAATTCATAGGTTACATCTCATGCTCAGATTGTTAAACAAGAATATCAAATTGGTTACTAATTACTAAAGAAGTTTATGACCTTGTGTTAAATCATCCTATTAATCAATTATTTAAGTTACACTATGTGGTTCAGCGGGGCATTAAAGTTTAATCGCAATTAAAATTGTGACTCAAGTTTGCTCTCTCAAAATGACTACCAAGATCCTGTTTAAATTCAAACTGATAGTTGCAAATGTTATTATGTTTTTTGTACTTGTCATGGTCAAAAGTTTTATTCATAGTTGTTCATTCCTTGTCATTCCTGAGTTTCTCGAGAAAAGTTCCTGACACCAATAAAATATACTCCTCTTTATTTGCTTCAATATTTTTTGCCTCTTTTCCAACATAATGATTTGATAAAAGATCTGATGAATTAGAACCAGCACTTTGAATAGCAATAGCAAGCAAAACATGGGTGTGAGACATGTTCTCCATTGTAACAGCCTGCATCTTTATTAAGATTTACAAAACCTACACTGAAAATAATAAGAAATCAACCTTACATCACAAGACATTATGAACATAGTCAGAAGAGAACCACTGCTAACTCAAGCTTCACATTTGGCACACCTCTTTAACATTACTTGATTCCTTGCAGTCACAATTTTTCTATCAAGCAAAGCAGCTTCCACAGTTTAACTAATGAATGCAAAACACATACACCACACAAATCCAAAAATTATTTTACATGTGCTTGAGTGACTACAAAGGATGACTCATACAAAATCCCAACACACTTTCAAAGAAAAATTATTTCACATCATGCTTGCTAAGTCAACTCAAAGTTCTGAGTTGCAACCCACTTAATAATAAAATGAACGGGATCCTCAGCATGATGACTTTGTATGTGTCCGGGTCTTGGTTGAGTGGCCGGCTTTGTTGATTATTGGAGTCCATCTAGAAATACAAAGGGATGGAAAATTAATGGTCACAATAATTAATACTTTTGAAAAATATCACCAACAATTCCATCACCAACGAACCTTTAAAGTAGCACTGATCGACTCCTGTTGACACTTGTCACTCGTGTAAATACAATTGACAGTGATGCCAGCAAGCAGGGAAAACACTTGTACGTTTGTTGATGTGGAAGAGCATGATGAAGAGTAAGGTGGGAGCTTCAGCCAAATAATTGCCGAAGTTGGAGTGAGCTGCAAAAGACATCAAATTTACACTGAATATCAAATTGACAAAGTAAAGAGAGTTCTCTTTGCAAGGGAATGAAGGACATGTGCTTTTGTGAAGCAAAACCTCAGGGCACTGTTAAGATGCTTGGTCACCTTGGGTTTGGGGAGATGGTCTCTGTCTCTCAAAATTTACTGTCATACAAAGAGGGCAGCACTCTCAAAGAATAATTTTAGTAAGATAAGATAATCTGGGGTGCACTTGAGAACCTTTTTCATGTCACAGACATTGATGACTCAGAAATATTGGCAGAGGACAGGGGTGAGAAAATACTCCATCCCTTGTGGGAAGAGATTGGAAACCACATTTTAGCGCCCACTGCAATATCAATGAATACTTACTGGCCCAATATATGTTGACCAATGTCAGTAGAGAAGATTGGGACGCTGTGATAGTTGGAACGGCAGACTGGCAGCGGTGTATGATGGGAAAAAACAATTTCTTTCAGCTGGACTCTGCCACACTCTCACGTATTCTGATGTACCTGGAACAAAGGCATACACAGTTAATAAAAGAAGTAGAGAAAAAAACAGGGGGATCTACTGTAGGCAGCAGTAGCTGTGGGGCAGGTTATAAAATAGGCATCTAGCTGTTTAATGCAACAGACAAGTGATGGATTTCAAATTGACAAGGCAGTATGGGAAAAGATAAGGAATCTCATCAATAAAATAATCAAGCATGAAAATGTCAACATAGAGGCTTCAAAGCAAAGCATGTTTTGGAAAGAAAATCAGTGGAACAAGGGACTTGCAGCAGGCTGCATTTCCAAGCATGACACCACTAAATCCATTCCAGGGGGCCACAGTTTCCATCAGAGCGAGGCAAAGGAGGCCAGGACTTCTTCTCATTGAAAAAAGTTACGACTGTTGCTTGAAGAGAAAGTGAAAGTAAATCAAGCAGCTGGATTTGAGAAAGGAAAGCCTAAACGCCAGTGTTTACAATTCACAACTCGCTCGCGAATGGAAACAGTGAAAGGGTGGTTCATGAAAAATTCAGCAAAAGGCGTGCACGCAAAGAAAAACAACTCGCAGTTCAAAACGCAAGCAAGGGCCAAAAAATTTAAATGATTACCCTTTTGTTTCGCTTTTCTTGACCACAACCGTCAGCGATGCGTCGCAGGGCTAGAAAGGATGAAGAGCAAGATCGCGTTTTCGTTTGTCGTCTCCTTTGGAGGAGCAGCAGACGATTTGGCGGCTCTGCCTCCCCTCCCCTCCCCTCCCTTCCCTTCGGTAACCTGTGCCTTGCAAAACAAACCAAACAATACACAGTCAACAGGAGCCTTCTGCGTCGCGTCGGTCGAAAAGTTTGCCACTGCGCTGTTGCGAATTATGTTACTTTTTTGTGAAATTTACTGGAGAAATTGAAAACTTGCACGATGAATGTAGCAGCCATATCGCCAGGTAGTCAAAGTGCACTCCAGTTGAACATGTCATCAAACATTGCTGGCTCAGAAAACAGATTGCTGATGAAGCTTAAACGTGGAACGAAGAGGTTATCATTCGGAGTGTGGAGCCTATCCTCGAGTTGCTGCAGAGGAGCGCTCATTTCAAGCCTCACCCAGCCTACTAACAAATGGATTATTCATCAGGTTAGTTATGTCACCCATTCCCCCGCCCTCCTCTTGAAGGTATGTGTGAGAATTCTTTGTTCTCAATGTTATTAAAAGTCAGGCCTTTTGGTGACAAGAGCTTTGGAGGAGGGGGCAGAGTCATCAAATTACAAGGGTGCTGGACAGAACATGACTTAACAATTGCTTGGATTCAAAATTCTCTTGTCTTTGCAGCTTGTTAGAAACAAGTTTCATTTTTTTTTTAATTTGGTTGCGTCTGACAAATGTCTTGTGAACGACTGGTGCTGTTTCAATACGACATTTGTCGTACCTGTACGACATGATTTTGATGATGTCTTGTCAGACGGTACTACGGGTATTTTGTTTTGAAACAATACATTCATTCTGATACGACAACGCTCCAACTGCATGTTCGTTCTGAAACAATACTTGTTGCTAAAAAAATTAGCGATGAATGTGTCGTAAAATTACGACAAAATTTTTGACAGTGTGGGCATCTGTTTCCTGAAACAAAAAGAAATATATATAAATAAATCTTCCTTATATTCAACCTACTGAGAAGATTTAAAATTATAGATAGAATGCTGTTTTAATAAATAGAAAAAAAAATAAAACTATTCAACGTTACCTTTGATATTTGTTGCTTCAGACTCCCTGCCCCCGTCTCTTGGGAAGATGACACCTTGGTTGACTGAGAACTCAAAGATTTGGTTCTTTGGCCCGTCCCGTTTATTTTTTGTAAAAAAAGACGGAGGGACGGGCATATAGTATGATCCCTGCTGTGCGTGCGTGCGTGCGTCCGTCCGTCCGAGGACTTCCCGTGGTCCGATCTTGACCAAATTTGGTATGCAGCCTCCTTGGGTGACCCTAAGAACTGCCCGGTGGCAGCAAAACCGATCCGAGCAGCGGGGGCGCTGCTGCAGGTGCATCATGGTCTACATGGGGTCGAGGAGGATTTCGGCAACGGATACAGCTAGGAGGGCATGTAGGGGTATTTTTGGAATCGGGGCGACGAAACAAAACCAACGGTGCCAGTTTCAAGTGAATCGGAGAAGTTTGGACCCGGGTACAAATCCCAGTAGGGTATGTTTTGGACATTCTTTTTATTCAAATTTTTGCATTGTTTCTGATGTTTTTGAGGGCGCTGATGACGAAAATAACATTTACTTTGACCCCACGCTCACACTTAAAAATTGAACACTTATTTGCTTTGGGAACACATTTTTATGTGACATTGGTACGCTTTCACAGCCCGCCAAATTGAAATAAAAAAGAAACCTGCCCTGGGCCTCCCTGTTTTGTCTCTTTGATGCGTTGGATGTCCACTTTGTTGGTTTATGCTGGTGGATGAATATGCACTCTAAGATGAATCTCAAAACAAAGGCAAAACATGCGATCATACTGTTTTTATTTATACCATCAGCTACACATTAGCAAGGTAGGTGTACGACAGACAGTGGCTTGTAACAGGCTTCGCGATGCTGCGTCAGGTCCGACAATCCACGCCTGGCGTTAACACTTACCTTGGCCTGCGGCGCTGGCCTGCCTTCGGCAGACTCTCTCGCCACACATTGCCACAAAAAGAGACCTGACCGCACATCAACGCACTCGTCGTCCATGCTGCGTGCGTAGTGCCTGGTCGGCAAGAGTTGCTGCTAAGGCGTCCATCAACGCCGGGCTCATCTTCCACTTCTTCTCTGCATACTCAACAGTGTACTCAGTACACTCTCTCTAGCGTGTACCCACGAGTACACTCTCTTCAGCGTGTACTCACGAGTACACTATCGTCAGCGTGTGCTCACGAGCACACTCCCACGAGCGTGTACTCAACTGCATATATTTCAAGGATCTGAGCACACTCTCGTTAGAGTGTAAGGGAGAGTGGGGTAATTCCGGACGCTTTTTTTCTTTTTGGTCTTTGAGCTTGAATATGCTTCTTGGGTCAAATGTTACTACAGGAGAGTAAAGTATGGACCTTTACCTTCAAAATGATATACATGAAAGCCAAATCTCAGCAACGGTTGGGGAGATATAGGCGCCCAACAAAGCCCTGCAAGTGTCCGGAATTGCCCCAGGCGGGGGAAATTTCCCGGACGACCTAGGGGGCAATTCCGGACGACCTTAATATTTGACACCACTCGAGCTTACTTTCGCTTGTTTTGATGTGAGGCATGCTTTCAGAAGGCGCACAAGGACTTTTGCTGCGAACTGAAGTGTTTGATTTTACTCAAAGCTATTATAAAAAATAGTTTCTATCAAAACCCCAAAATTGACAACACTGTCTTGAGTAATGCTCTTAAACATAGCTGCTATGCTATTTTTCGTTCTTTCTTTATCCTTCTAAACGGGGGGGATGCATTCCACAGTTTTAACCCACTACCTTAACATTATGCGGGAAATTGAAGAAAATAACCCTCTTGCCCGGTTTTCCCCCAAGGTAGTGAAAACCTTTGATGTTCAATTGTAAAAAACGGCGAGCCATACGAGCAATCCCGAAAGGTCATAGTAAAGTCCAATGCCCATAAAATTTGATAAAATTTTAGTCATGGGACTGAACTTGACGGAAAGGGTACGATAAGTACAGGGAAAATACGGGGGAAAGATGCAGTTTTTGCCTATTTTTGATGGTACTCAAATTTCGTGAAGCGACCACACCCAAACGGTTTGACCTCCTACCTTGGGGGTTTGGAATTATCTTTTTAACTGATTATCTTTCTCTGTTACGGGGGCTTTTGAGTTATCTTAACTCAAACCCAGTGAAAATCGAAGTGTCCGGAATTACCCCGTGTCCGGAATTACCCCACTCTCCCTTACTCATCTAGGCACACTTTCGTTAGTGTGTACTCATCATCTAAGCACACTCTCGTTGGAGTGTACTCATCTGAGTACACTCTCGTTGGAGTGTATTTGTGAGTACACGCTGAACAGCACTGGTAAAACAAAGGCATAAAAATTACGCCCTTTAGGGCATAAATACTCTTTTACGCCCTTGCAAGGGCATAAATCGTTTTATGCCCTTGGGAAGGGCGTAAATGGTATAGAAATTTCAAGCAAAATTTTAATGCCCTTCCCAAAGGCATTAACGATTTATGCCCCAAGGGCGTAAATCGTTTACGCCCTTAAAGGGCATAATTTTTATGCCTTTGTTTCACCAGTGAGAGTGTACTGAGCACACTGTTAAGTTTGCAGAGTTCTCGCCATACATTGCCACACAGAGACCCTTCCACTTCTCGCTCCTGCTGCTACCGCAGATGCTGCTGAAAGTTGTGAAATGAAATTTTGCATCAAAATGTGGTACTCTTAGGTTGATAGGTCAAAAACTCAAATGTCTTCTTCGATTAAATGTTTAACTTGAAAATGTCGTTTCCAAAATACGTCATCCTGAAAAAAATAAAAATTTCACCAAAAGGTCTCCTAAGGTGTCTACTTCAATGTCCTAAAGTGCTTCAAAAAGTATTTGAGTCTTGCAGTATTTGCAGGGGAAACCGTGATGAAATGTGCCCAAAAAGTGCACTTTTTCACTCTTCGCCTAGCCTACGATGGTCCTGTTGCAGTCCCACTCCTTCACCACCCTCAAAACTGTTTCTCCTATGCCCATCATCGATTCAAAGTAATTGTTTGAGTAAGTCTGAGCGCTCAGGGAAGGGGTCAGATCAAATTCCAGCTTAGAACTTTGCGTAACCAAGACATCAAATCGACTACTGAGTAACTCCATCCCAAGGTGGACCGAGATCTGGAATTGGGTCACGGATTAGATTCAAACTTTGTGGGCCTACCACCACCTTTCTTTTTCTTTTTTTATGACTAGAAAGAAGAATCACAAGCCAGAACTAAAAAAACCACTTTTACCCTAAAAAATCAGGACGCGACATTTTTCCGCTAAATTTGTCGAATTTAGAAAAATGTTAATATCTCAGGTTCTAATTGAGCTAGCCAACTTTCCTTTTAGGGTTGATAGGTACTAGTGGTACCTATTGAAGCCACAAAGTTTAAACCCGAATCCGTGACCCAACCCCAGATCTCGGTCCCCCTTTGGGGGTGGAGTTACTCAGGGGTCGATTTGATGTCTTGTTACGCAAAGTTCTAAGCTGGAATTTGATCTGCCCCCTTTCCCCTGAGCGCTCAGACATACTCAAACAATTACTTTGATACATCCCAAATCGATGCTGGGCATGAAGTAACATTTTTGAGGGGGGTGAAGGAGGGGGACTGCAACAGGACCATCGTAGGCTGGGCGAAGAGTGAAAAAGTGCATTTTTTGGGGCACATTTCATCACGGTTTCCCCTGCAAATACTTCAAAACTCAAATACTTTTTGAAGCACTTTAGGACATTAAAGTAAACACCTTAGGAGACCTTTTGGTGAAATTTTTTTTTTTTCAGGATGACGTATTTTGGAAACGACATTTTTAAGTTCAACATTTAATCGAAAAGACATTTATTTGATTTTTTTGACCTATCAACCTCAGAGTCCCAAATTTTGATGCAAAATTTCATTCCCTTTCAATGAGCACAGAATCAGACCTGTAAGTCCAATAGGAGCTGAGATTTGCACTTAAGTGAAACACTGTTTCTGTAATTTGGGAAAAAAGGGCCCAAAAAAGGGTGAAGTGCTATATCTCCGGAACTATTGGCTATGGGCCCAAAAACCATTTTAGTAGGTCATTCTAGACACTAATTGTTGGCGATTCACCAATTTTGGTTGAAATCGGACGACGTCAGGTTTATGAGTGTTCAAGTTGGCGTGGAATTAGCCAGCTGGTCTCGGGTTAGCCTAAAGCTCCTGATTTTTCGATCGCAGAGTTTCGTTATTCTATGTTGTTTGTATTACAGTGAGAAGCTATACCCGTCAACGTGGAAGGTCGCAGACAAGTATATAATTTTCCCGTGTTTTTATTTTTTTTAGGTTTGCTAGGGGTCCACCATGAAGTGCCCCGACGCCAGCGTGGAGGCCCTCCCCGACGCTAGAGTGCACGCGCTCCCAGACGAGATCCTGACGTTCGTCTTCAGCATGCTGACCGACGGCGCCACTCTGCTCGACGTGGTGCCGCGCGTGTGCAAGCGGTGGGAACGCCTAGCCCGCGACCCCTCCTCCTGGGCGGGCGTGGAGCTGCAGGTGGGGAGGTGGCACTGCCCAGACCATCGCGTGCCGCAGGACGCCGCCCCCGCCTGGAAGGGATTCCCGAGACCGTCGCGTCCTGCTGCTCGCGCCCGCCGCCAAGTCCCTCACCATCGAGACGACATGCGCCATTCTGCTGCAATCTTCCCTGCGCTGCAGCCGCGTCCAGGTGAAAAGCTTCTCCCTTCGACTCCAGCATGCCCATGGGCATGAGTCCGAGGTGGATACTGCCGTCGTCCACTTCCTGTCGCGGCAGCGAAGCCTGCGCGGTCTGCGCCTGTTCCTGCCCTGGGGCTACGACGCGGCCATCCTGGCCACCATCGCCTCGCTGAGCAGCTTGCGGAAGCTGCATATGCTGCTCGACGACGGGCAGCGGTACCAGCAGCACACGCGGTACAACGGAGAGCTTGCCGGCGGGCTGCCGGAGCTACGCGAGCTGCGCGTCTACGCCCTGGACCATTTGACCCTGAACCGTCGCAGCTTCCCCGGCCTCGTCGGCGACCTGGTGCGC
This sequence comes from Thrips palmi, assembly GCF_012932325.1. Taxonomy (NCBI): domain Eukaryota; kingdom Metazoa; phylum Arthropoda; class Insecta; order Thysanoptera; family Thripidae; genus Thrips; species Thrips palmi. The sequence goes on along the minus strand of NW_023144630.1, from coordinate 10,608,045 downwards.
GGCGCGAGAGCGCTCCGCGTGCTGGAGGTGGACTTGCCGTCCGCCGCCGAACGGGACGCTGTGCTGCAGCTGCGTGGACTGCAGCACGTGCATCTCCACGTGTTCAAGGACGCTGAGAGGCCGCAGGCCGCGGCCGACGTCGTGCGCGAGGCCTTCGCCTTCCTGTTCCAGATGGACACCACTGCCCTGCAGTCCGTGGCCATCTGGTTCGGCCCTGGGGCGGCCAACGTCAACTGTCTCGCAGAGTTGACCCAGAGCCGCAAGGTTGCCCAAGAGTTCCTCGTCTCCATGCCTCATGTGTTGTTTGATGTTTTCTGTGGTCGTACGACCCAAACCAATGATTGGTATCGCAAAATAATTAATCGTCTTGAAAAGAATCGTCTAACAGATGCTGTTTGCCCGTTTAGGTACCCCAAGTTAAACTAGGTAAAGTCTAAACTTAAAGCTGAGCTAATTCCCATTGCAAGTTGACATTTTAAAGGTAAAAAAATTTTTTTTTTTGTACTTTGATAATACTTTTTAATTTTTTAAGTTTGAATGTGGGATTAACAGCATTTTCCACTTTGTTTTCCTAGTTTAGAACGGGGGTTTTATAATTTTTTGTTTGTATTCACCAAAGAAGTCATTTGTTATTTCTTATTTTTCTCACTACCCCATGTTAGCAGGCGAAAGTTTGAGATGGAGTTTAAGTCCCCAAGGAAAATTTTGAAATACAGTTCTTTGGCTTCACATCGTAACATCCGTCATGCATCAAAAACTCCATGACTCAAAGACCGCCTTTCACCAGCGCAATCAGCAGTAGCTTGAACTGAAGATTGAAATAGCGGTTGAGATCCCATGGGAGATATTAAACCACAATTTAACAAAAATCTACAATATATTCAAGTTTTAGGGACATCACAGCTTGAAAAGCTTTGTTGAAGGTAACATCATGGACACAAAGAGTTGTGGTTTCCACAATCTCTTCAAAATGAATCGTAGAAGTAAAAATGTGGAGACCAACCTTTTACGCTAAAATAGTAAGCGTCAGAAGATTTTTAGAGATATAGTCAAAATGTGCACGGTAAGGTTCTTCAACTGGGCTTAATGGTTAGCATGTGCCTCCCAATGTCAATTTAGCAGTTATGAATGATTACTTTTGTTGATAGACACACAATTTATGAATCTTTGGATCTATAAAACTTGGGAAGCGAATTCTTATTGTTCATGACTGAGCGCTGCCACAAGAAGAAATACTCCCACTTACAGATTTAAACTTCAAAAGATCTATAATAATGATCATAGTTTATTATTAGTTTATAATCTTGTCAGTATGAATGTTAACTTGTAATTTGCAACTTCACTTTTTGAGTTTTGACTTTAACTAGTGTGAACGCTAGTGCCGACTACTGACTACTACTTTTTAAAAATGTTATATTTAATAAACTACTGTCTACTTTTGAACTATTTGTCTTCTTTTACTTTGTGTCTCCGTCTGTGCCATAATTTATCCAGGAGGCGGAAGAAGGGCATATTTTGACTTACATCCGACTTTACTTTATATTTTATTAATGCAAAAACTAACGGAAAATGGGGTCCGACCTTGAGACTAAATTTTGATTTTCAATTGCTTCTGTAATTTCCTCCTCCCGAACTTCTTTTCAGAATAATCAAATGGTTTTCCCTTTCCACTTTGGGGAAGGCCACCCCGCTAAGTTTGTTAAATGACTGAAAGGCTTGTCCCTGTAGTCCCAGTGAGCGGAGGCGTCCCCGGTAATTTGTTGCAACGGGCATAAAGGTTATCTCCCGTGTGGGTTTTGGGTCCTTCTGAGGTTCCTCCCTGAATTTTGTTGCAAACTGTGCCTAAACCCCGGTGGGTACGGAGGGGCGTCTGAGTTTCTATCCTGGGTGAAATCTTGGCAGACAGTCCTTAAGGTTTTTGGAAGCGGAGGGACAAGGTTTCCATCGGGAAAGAATTTTTGGAAATTTCGAAGGTTCTCCCGTGGGGTACGCAGGTCTTTCAGGGTGCATGGCCCGAATTTTTTGGAAATGCGATCAAACGGCTTTTGCCTGTGTTTTGAGGGACAGGCGCGTAATTAGGGGGGGGGGGAGCCCCCCCCCCCTTGGCCCCCGAAGGGGGAAAGATGCCCTTTCTGGGTCCGATTGGCCCAAGAAATAGCATTAGTCGGAACGCCCCTTAGCCTGGCCCGAAAACCGCATTTTGGACCACTTAGGCATTCTTCTACCGCTTCGCTCGCGGGGGTAATTGCTTCTGGGGTTTTCTCCCCGGAAATAAAATTGAAGTTCCCTTTTGACTGAATTGTAAGCCTTTTTAGATCCTTAAATCAGGCCAAGAAAATTTGTGGCAACGTATTTTCAACCTTTGTTTTCTCCAACGAAAAGTACCTTTAATGTTTTTCTCTGGATCCAGGATAAGACCCCCCAGTTAAACTTTCCCGTCAACAAGGCTCTTTTAGCCGCTTCGCCCCAACAGGAAGCCTTTCAAATTTCGGCTCCCGGAAATGGGGGGAAGCAAGGTCCCCCCCAGCGAAAAAACTTTTGTAGGACTCAAAAAACCTTTCCGTTGTTTATGCTTTTGGTGTTTCCCCGCTGAACTTCTTTCAAATTTTCCTATGGTCCCTGTAGAATGTGAATTCTTCCAACTTTGAACAACCCCCCAATTTTCTGTAACGTTTTTTTAATTTGCCCCCCCTCCCCAAACCCGCCCAAAAAATTCCTTCAAAACCCGGCTCCTTTAATAGGCAACTTTTCAAACTTCGCCCCCCCCTTTCGCCTGTGTGAGTCCGGAGATGTTTTAGATGATCATTACCCTTTCTGAACTTCTTGTTGCAAAACGTGCACTCAAAAGGCTTTTCTCCAGTGTGGGTACGGAAGTGCGTTCGTAGGTTTACAACCTGTCTGAACTTCTGTTGGCAAACGGTGCATTCAAAAGGCTTTTCTCCTGTGTGAGTCCGGAGGTGCCTTTTGAGGTTGCCAGAATTTCTTGTTGCAAAGTGAGCACTCGAAGGGCCTATCCCCTGTGTGAGTCCGGAGGTGCTTCCTAAGATCTTCGCCGGTGCTGAACTTCTTGTTGCAGACTGTGCATTCAAAAGGCCTCTCTCCTGTGTGAGTCCGAAGGTGTTTTCTGAGCTGGCCACTATCACTGAAGTTCTTATTGCAAACTGTACACTCCAACGGCTTGTCCCCCGAGGGAGTCTGAAGTTGCATCTGTGGAAGGATAAGAAAAAAGTTATTTCACAAAAGTTCAAGCTGAAATACCAAAGAATCGCATGAAAAGCCGCGCAGAGGCCTTCACATGTACAGTTCACCGGGAATTCAGGGGGATTAAAGTGAAACCACAGATTTAACACAACTTTAGACATATATGAATACGGTTTGCGCCAAAATACACATTCCTTTTGCACTGCTAATCCAATCCAAGTGTGGACCAAGTCCACGCTAAGTAGCGTGGACCACGAATGGTCCACGCAAAGAAACGTGGACCACGAATGGTCCACGCTACGAAGCGTGGACCAAGCCGTGGTCCACGCTAGGAAGCGTGGACCAAGCCGTGGTCCACGCTAGGAAGCGTGGACCAAGCCGTGGTCCACGCTAGGAAACGTGGACCGAGCTGTGGTCCACGCTTCACAGCGTTGAACTTCTCATAGGCCAATCACACTTCCAAGTGTGGACCATCCGTGGTCCACGCTTCCTAGCGTGGGCCACCGTGGTCCACGCTATTTAGCGTGGACTTGGTCCACACTTGGATTAGCAGTGTGCCAACAGAGTTTGGACAGATCAAGGGTTTCGACGTTCAACTTCTAGAGAGACAGCTAAACGTAAATAGTTGGGGGAATTAAAGCATACTGTAAATGTCTTACAAAGAAATTTCCCATAATACGAAGGAAATGGCGCAAGCATCCTACGAAGAAGGTTTTCCTTCGTATTACGAAGGTTTTTCTTTGTATCTTACAATGAAAGAGCTATAAAGATTCGTATTACGAAGGAATATTGCTTCGTATTATGCTTGCGCTGAATTCACAGTAACATACGAATAACACGTCAAATTTCATTGTAAGACATTCAGAGTGTATGCAGTAAAAGTTAAACCTGCTTTAACTTGGCTAGTCGCCATGGTCGCTCAAGCAGGCGAAGACGCAGCAGGAAGAGACTCGCGGATGAATGAGCGCACCGAGGGGGTATGCACTCGCGTAATAGTCGGTTCACTCTATCTGTAATAGCACGCGTAATAATACGCGTAATAGTCGCGTAATAGCCGAAATTGTCAAAATTTGATCAATTTTGGTGTGTTTTAGGCCGTTTTTAGCTAAATTCCGATTAATTTGTGGCGTAATAGAGCGCAATAGCGTAATAGTCGGTACACAGGCTCAGAGAGCGCATACCCCCTCGGAGCCCACGTGTATGTGTATGAAACAAAATACATAGACCCGTGGCCGTGCCGAGCTGTGGCTTGCACCGCCCGCCGCCGAGCCCGAGCGCCCCGGGCCGGGCCGAATCGAGAGGCATTGTTGCGCGTGGCAGGCGGGGATGGATTGTCAATGTGAGGAGGGGGTGCCATTGTTTACGCCCGGTGCCGCTGGCGCTGTACCGCGGAGGGATTGTCGAATTCCGCGCAGGCTGCGCCTCACCGCCAGCCCAGCCAGACACACCAGCCAGCCCCGGCCGCCAGCCCCTATTATATTGTTAGGATACTCGCTTGGTTTCTGGACTCGTGAGTAAAAGCACGCTGACACCTTCATTTGTGCATAGTAGTTTTAAGTTTGTTTCAAGTGTGAAGGTATCATCTGCTAAAACGTCGTTTTGTGCGGTGCAGTTGTCTTATAAAACAATTCTCTTCTCTACGTAATATTAAGCCGTGTGACTTGTATTACAAAACTTTTCTTCACAATACAAAACATTACAGAAATAGTCCAGGAAAAAGACGTACAACCACCAGAGAATATTAAGACGCAATTTCTTGCGTTGTAAATTTGAATCTTGTTCTTTTATGTATTACAAAAACCGCTTTTTAGGCACGAAGTAGCCTTATAGTATACCCAGGACTCAGCCGGCTCGAGATTTGATTTGTGTGGCCCTTTATGCATTTCGGAAGTTTTCTATACGATTTTAATGAGATTTTGCAGACTAGTAGAACTTTGAACGCTGATTCTGATGGTGAAATCTGGTCAAAAATTTGGTGGCCAATTTTGAGAAATTTGCTGTCAAAATCGCCGTTTCCATGGCAAAACTCGACTCGTCAAAGGAAAAAAAAGGGAGTGGGGGGAGCCGAGCCGGGGCGGACCAATAGCGGAGCTTCTTTTTGGGTCTGTACAGCTTACTCCAAAAGCTGAAAAAGCAACGTTCGAAATGAAAAATTTCTTTGACTGCAGGTAGACAAGATGCAACAATAGAATTGGTGCCGGTTCGAACGCAGTTTTTCGGGTAGAACTATCCAATAATACTTCTTGATTGGAGTGTTTTTGGACATGCGCAGTGTTGTTGTTGTGATTCAGTTAGCACTAGGACCACTTCGCTCCACCTCGCGACTTGCAGTGCTCATGTTCCTCGAACAAGACTCACCCGCGTTTCGAAACCATCCCTCCCGAGTTTATGAAGTTTGTCAAACCAACCGTCGTGGTGTTGATACGTTGTAAGGGAGAACTATTACACAGAATTGAAGAAAACATGACTAGAGAACCATAGCCTTTTGAAACAAGCCAAACAATTCAACGTCCACAACAATGGAGGGGCAGTTTTAATGCGTGACTGCTGGCGCTTTCAGCTTCGCGATTTTCGCAAGGGCGCAGACGCCGAGAAAATAGTTGCCAACCCGAGAAAATTAATTTACTGACTTCTTTCTGCTAAGAACATTTTAATCATGATGGACTTCAAAGATGTTCCATTGTCAGAACACTGCGGAATACATTAGCATTGGAATTTTTTGATTTTACCAGCATTTTGATTTCTATTTATTGTCAAGTTTAAATTTCGACGGATGGCACATCGACCACATTGGTACCACTGCCATTGGTAGTCCCCTGAGCCACAACTTCACAACACCACTTCTTTTCTTTCTCCACACTCTTACACAATAATCAAATTGACTTCGTGACTCCTAGGATTTCTTGAAATCGTATTTTTTATATGATAAAATCCCGATGTCCTTCTTATTACAAACTTTTGTGTAATGTTACCAACACCCGTTCCTGTTTACAATCAAACTGAATAAAGTCTGTTTACCCAACATCTCTCCAAGAGTTTCGACCTCCAATATTAACAGCATCGTCTTCCCGCTCAACCACGACCACAACAATCTGGGTCATGTTATGTTACGTGACTAAAGCTGGCCAGCTGGCCAGTTTTTTTACCAGGGGCAAAAGATCAGATATGAAATAAGCGTAGTTGGTGGCTCTAGGATTATAGATAGAAATTAGGGGGAGGACGTGGAGGGAGATGGATCGGTAAGAAACATTTTATCATTTAAGGGGAGGTTCTGGTAAAAAGCTATTTTCTCCTAAATAGGTCCCACTGTGAAAATTTGTTAAAAATTTGATGTCTTATCAAGTATTTATTAAAATTTTTCATTGGGTAGGCACATTCTATGCCCTGAATCCAGTCGCAGAGCCTTTTTCTCCCATTTAGACTATAACTTTAAAAATCTTCTTGCGCATACTATTTTGTCGTAAAAGGTTGGCTTAGACATTTTTCACTTCTTCGATTCATTTTTTAAAAATGCCGGCATGCCCATCTCAAAATGTCAATTGCATTTTTATTCACAAGCTTTCTAACCAAGCATTTCACTAAAATTGATCTAAAATGTACAAAATAGACAAATTTTAGGGACTTTTCAGCTTAAAAAGCTAATAATTAATAATATAATGGAAGTTTTGAGCTATGCATGCCGGAATCTTTTGAAAATGAGTCGAAGAAGTGAAAAATGTCAAGGTCAACCTTTTACGACAAAATAGTATGCGCAAGGAGATTTTTTAAGATACAGCCAAAATAGGCTCAAAAAGACTCTTCGACTGGGTTTACAGCCTGGCATGTGCCTTCAAAAGTCAAATTTTAGTCTCCCCAATGAAAAATTTTATATTCCAAACAAATTATGACTGTAGGATCCATTTGGAAAATGGCAAGATTTTCACCAGAACCTCCCCTTAAGCGGTCTTGCTACCGCTTCTAGCTCTGCATACGATCACGCGCATTCCATCCCATGAAAGCAGATGATACTCGTTTGGTTTTCTTATAGGGGGTAGTATGCGGGCTCATTCCAAAGATAGTATTTAAAATTGTGTATGAAACAAAATACATAGACCCGAGCGAGCTGGCCGGTATTGGTACTTTGGTACTGGCCGTGCCGAGCTGTGGCTTGCACCGCCCGCCGCCGAGCCCGAGCGCCCCAGGCCGGGCCGAATCGGGAGGCATTGTTGCGCGTGGCAGGCGGGGATGGATTGTCAATGTGAGGAGGGGGTGCCATTGTTTACGCCCGGTGCCGCTGGCGCTGTACCGCGGAGGGATTGTCGAATTCCGCGCAGGCTGCGCCTCACCGCCAGCCAGCCAGACACACCAGCCCGCCCTGGCCGCCATGTTAGGATACGCGCTTAGTTTCCGGACTCGAGAGTAAAAGCACGCTGACACCTTCATTTGTGTGTCAGACGCCTCTATTTAGCCGCTCTCACTGTTGGCTATTTGGGAAAAAGTTATCCCCACCACTCTGGCTCGAGGCGAGCCCGGCCGGCCGGCCGGCTGACCCTCGCACGGCGCCGTACTAATCCCCCGGCCAGGCTCATTTTTGAAAATGCAATTTGCGTTCAAATTTTCGGCAAACTGTTTAGCGGAGCGTGTTCCTGGCGTCAAAATAGGCAGGGTCATTGAAAATTTCATGTCATAATTTTAATTTTTGACCAAGTTACTGCAGCCGGCCACGCCCGACAGGAACCCGGCAGCGCGTCCAAATAGCGATTTGAGGCACTTCTAAATGTCAGATCGAGTTGAAATTTTGAAAGTCTGTTGTTCAAAGCATGAGGATCTCCCGGAGTTAAACAAAAGTGTGGGTTGGGTCGGTCAAAAGCATTCAAACTTCAACATTTTCTTGTTCAAACGAAAAAGGACCGTAACTTGGTCAAAAATTCAAATTTTGACATGAAATTTTCGTTGATTCTGCCTATTTTGACGCCAGGAACACGCTCCGCTATACAGTTTGCCAAAAATTTGAACGCAAATTGCATTTTCAAAAATGAGCCTGGCTGGGGGATTACGGCGCCGTAATCCCTACCTGCGAGGGTCAGCCGGCCGGCCGGCGGGTCCCGGACCCGGCCGCCGGGCCCAGCCCCCTGACTGTTTGCTATTTGGGAAACGCGCCTCCCGGTCGGCGGCGAAATAGAGGCGTCTGACTGTAGTAGTTTTAAGTATGTTTCAAGTGTGAAGGTATCATCTGCTAAAAAATTGAAATGTTCGTTTTTAGGCACGAAGTAGCCTTATAGTATACCCACTCTACAAATCGAAGAGTGTACATGGTATGCTCTAACTGGAGCATGCCTGCAAGCACGCTCTAACTAGCGCATGCCCGCCAAGCATGCACTTACTAGCGCATACATGCCATGTACACGCTTCCTGATGCAGACAACTCCCTATCCCTTATGCACTAGATGCATGCTTCAGTTAGCGTGTACATGGCATGTATGCACTAGTTAGTGCATGCCTGGCAGGCAAGGACCGGAAAGTTACTCAAAAATTTGTAACTGTTAAAGTTAAGATAATCTGCGAAAAAAATGTAACGGTTGAGATAAAAGTTACATCTCAAGAAAAAAGTAACGGTTAGAGTTACAGTTTATTTCAAAAAGTTAACGGTTACTTTTTCGTTACTTTTCGCTACATGGGTCCACACGACTACAGCCTCTGTCTCCAAAACGTAGAGGGCCAAGGCTCTGTTGTAGACGCGTCATTTAAAGAAACATCCGTTTTGACACGCGGCGCACTGCCTCGCAGCACGCATAGGTCAATTTAATTGCCTTCCGTGGAGTACCCCTCCCTTCTCCGCAGCCCCCTTGCCCCGTTCCGGTCGAAAACAATCGTGGACCGGGCGAAGAGGCAGTGACCTGCTCAGCTGGCTGGCCCGGAGTGAGAGAGACAGTCCTGCGCTTTTGTTCCTAGGCTGGCCGGCGACAGTGCAAGGACACTGGACCAAGGACAAGGATGGTCATAAAACCCTCGCCCTTCTCCCCGCGGGTCGAACACCTCGACCCGTGCACATGTGGGAGGGGAAGACGATACAATGAATGCTTATCTTTTGTTTGGACCAAGGATAATTTCGACAAACAGCGAAGGCCGGAAAAAGAAGAAGTATCGGAAAAATGTAACGACAAAAAAGTTTAAGTTACCCGGAAAAAGTATCGGTTTTTGGCCCGTCCCGTTTATTTTTTGTAAAAAAATGACGGAGGGACGGGCATATAGTATGATCCCTGCTGTGCGTCCGTCCGTTCGTCCGTCCGAGGACTTCCCGTGGTCCGATCTTGACCAAATTTGGTATGCAGCCTCCTTGGGTGACCCTAAGAACCGCCCGGTGGCAGCAAATCCGATCCGAGCCCCGGGGGCGCTGCTGCAGGTGCATCATGGTCTTCATGGGGTCGAGGAGGATCTCGGCAACGGATGCAGCTAGAAGGGCATGTAGGGGTATTTTTGGAATCGGGGCGACGAGAAAAAAACAATGGTGCCAGTTTCGAGCGAATCGGAGAAGTTCGGACCCGGGTTCAAATCCCAGCGGGGTATTTTTTGAACATTCTTTTTATTTGAGTTTTTGAATTGTTTCTGATGTTTTTGAGGGTGCTGATGACGAAAACTACATATATTTTAACCCCAGACTCAGGTTTAATTCCCGTCAGGGTCAAACAAAGGCGAAATTTGTACGTTTCTTAATGTACGGGACGGGCCAAAGTTGCCGAAGAATATCGCTACTTTTCCTGTTATCGTTACTAGTTACTTTTTGATAAAACCTAATCGTTACTTGAAGAAGTTAACAGATAAACTAAAGTATCCGTTACTTTTATTCGTTATGCCGAACCTTGCTGGCAGGCATGCGCTAGCTAGAGCGTGCTTGCAGGCATGCTCCAGTTAGAGCATACCATGTACACTCTTCGATTTGTAAAGCAGGATTCAGCCGGCCGGGCCCGAGATTCGATTTGTGTGGCCCTTTATGCATTTCGGAAATTTTCTATACGATTTTAATGAGATTTTGCAGACTTGTAGAACTTTGAACGCTGATTCTGATGCTGAAATCTGGTTAAAAAGTCAACGGCCTATTTTGAGAAATTTGCTGTCAAAATCGCCGTTTCCATGGCAAAACTCGACTCGTCAAAGGAAAAAAAAGAAAGTGGGGGGAGCCGAGCCGAGCCAATAGCGGAGCTCCTTTTTGGGTCTGTACAGCTTACTCCAAAAGCTGAAATAGCACGTTCGAAATGAAAAATTTCTTTGACTGCAGGTAGACAAGATGCAACAATAGAATTGGTGTCGTTTCGAACGTGGCCATTTGGATCGGCCGGCCGGCCATTGACTTTTTATGGGAGTGTCCCGCACCAATCCCGCACCGCTGCGTTGTTGTTTTTGCTGTTGTTTTGTTGAAAATTTTTGTTACTCTTCAAATCGGAGTGAATTGAGCCACTTAACTGCGTACCTGTGCACATGCATCTGTGAATTATCTTTCCTTAATGTAGTTAAAGAGTCGCTTTAAGACTTTTCGTCTCTTTTTGAATAAGCTGGTCATATAGCTGCTCCTTTTAGCCAGGTTTGATGGTACTTCTGATTCAGTTAGCACCATGATCACTTCGCTCCACCTCGCGACTTTCAGTGCTCATGTCCTTCGAACAAGACTCACCCGCGTTTCGAGACCATCCCTCTCGATTTTATAAAGTTTGTCAAGCCAACCGTCGTGGTGTTGCTACGTTGTGAGTGAGAACTATTACACAGAATTAAAGAAAACATGACTAGAGAACCGTAGCCTTTTGAAACAAGCCAAACAATTCAACGTCAGCAACAATGGAGGGGCAGTTTTAATGCGCGACTATACTCGTGTTTTCAGCTTCGCGATTTTCGCAAGGGCGCAGACGCCGACAAAATTGTTGCCAACCCGCGAAAATTAATTTACTGCCTTCTTTCTGCAACCAAAATTTTCATAATGATGGACTTCAAAGATGTTCCTTTGTCGGATCACTGTGGAAAACATTAGCATTGGAATTTCTCGAATTTCCCGGCATTTTGATTTCTCTTTATTGCCAAGGTTAAATTTTGACGGGTGGCACATCGACCACATTGGTACCACTGCCATTCGTAGCAACCCTTGAGCCACCCCCTACCTTTTACATAACTTTTTTGCTTTCCCCACACTCCTACCCAAATTAACTTCGTGACTCCTTGGATTTCTTGAAATCGTATTTTTTTTCCATGGTTGAAATAGTTTAGCGTTGTTCATTTGAAAATCGGAGAGGGGGGGGGGGAATCCACGGACCTCGGACAGTAGGGGTTCTTGGGAACCCACAGTAAGGGTTCTTGGGAACCCCTAAAAATTTCGTCCAAAATTGAAAAAAACTGCATTTTTGGGCCTTTCTGACCATCTAGAAACTTTTTGGCCAAAATCAGTTTTTGGTGAATTTTATGAAAATTGTTTAATTTTCGACTTTCATTTTAGGGCGTTGTAGTGACTCTCAGCACGAACTATGGGTGCCGAAAATTCTTTTTTGAGGTGGTCTTTAAGATCCCGAAGTATGGGAGCAATCGGCTCCTGACACCTGAAAACGTTCCCTTGTCAGTTTTAAGATTGTCGGTATCCACCAATCCTGTTAATTGATCGCAGTGTTTAGCAATATTAGATTATTAAGTTCGTTGACTTTCTTGTTATAACAAGTGATAGGTATCTTTCTATTTTCCCTCTCTTTTGTTTAAATGAGGAGAGAGGAGATTAAAAATTTAAAATGTGTTTCTGTTGCTGTAATCTATTTTTCTGGTTTGCCTTTCAGGAAGAAGAAGAAGATGATCTGGAGTTAATCAACTCAAAAATGGAAAATTTTAATTTTTTCCCGGTAAAAAAGCATTTTATCTGTCTGCCCAAAACAAATAATTTATTGATGAGTTTACTGACTAATTTTGTTTTTGCCATTTGTTTAGGACGAGCTCAGAGAAGAAGAAGATGAAGATCTCCAGTTGGCAATCGCACTATCTCAATCGGAGGCAGAGGAGAGAGAGAAATTGGTAACTTACTTATATTTTAACAGCCTACCACCTTCAGGTACACTGTGGCAAAAAGGTACGGAAAATCCTGTTAATTTTTTTGCCAGGATTCTCCGTAGCCCTCTTATCAATATTCTCCGTAGGCTCTTACAGTATTCTCCGTAGGGCCGCACAGTATTCTCTGTAAATCCGCACAGTCTTCTCCGTAGGACCTCGAAGACTGTATAGTCCTACGGAGATCACTGTGCGGTCCTACGGAGAATACTGTGCGGTCCTACAGAAAATACTGTAAGAGCCTACGGAGAATATTGATAAGGGGCCTACGGAGAATTACCACAAGCTGTTTACAGAATTTTCCGTAGCTTTTTGCCACAGTGTAGGCTTTCAAGCAGCGGGCTGCATATAGTGCAGGGGCTTCTCCTCTCTCTCTCTATCTCTCTTCTCTCTCGTCGTGTGCATGCAGTTTCATTACATTACGCAGCTTGTCAATTTTCATTACATGCCATTAAATCTTTCAAAAATAACAAGGTAGGTTTACGCCAGACCGCGTCTTGTCGTAACAGGCTTCGCGATATCTCGCGGCCTGTTCCTCCAATCCGCGCCTGGCGTACCTTGGCCTGCGGCGCTAGCCTGCCTTCGGCAGGCATTGGCTTGTCCATCGTCGGTTACTTCTTACGTGTTGCATGCTGGGGGACTCCGCCCCCCAGACCCCCCTTTATTCTAGAAAGAGTTGCTTCATCTACAGATAACACGATCTTGACCCTGGTAACTTTTTAACTTGTCGAGGCTGGGGGGCTCCGCCCCCCAGACCCCCCTTTCTTCAAGACAGAGGTGATCTACCTGCAGAAAACTCGATTTTTCGCCGTTTTAAGTGTTTTTCGGCTATAAAAACTGAACTAGTTCAGCTAGGATAGTGAAATTTCGCGTGTGCCGAGCCAAGAATATACCTAATAAGCCTGCAAAATCTCAGCCAGATCGGCCGAGCCGTTCAGGAGGAGTAGTGTACACACACAGACAGACGGACAGACAGACAAAACTTTTCAACCGCACTGGAGTAACAGGCTTCGCTATCGCTCAGCCAATTACTTAATAAAAATAAGTGACGCGTGTCAAGCACGGGAAATAGAAATATTTGGTAAGTTAATCCCGGCGATCACGTTCATCGTCATTGATTTAAGATTTTGATGCGAAAAGTGTTTTAAGCCAAATGTTTGTGCTGGATGTTAGATTAACCTCTGCACTTTCGTGATTATTTACTTAATTTGATGTTGTCGACATTGTCAATAATTCATCTGTGTTACGTTTCATCGTCCTCCTTCAGGCATGGGACATCAGTTTGACCAAAACGAGAAAACAATGTTTGCCATTAATTAAATAAACGCTCACCCTTCACTCGAATAAAAAATTTGCTTTTTCGATTTTTTAAATTGTGGTCAGTTTTTAGGGGTCAGAGTGTGGCCATTATGTATGTAGGGTCAGAGGGCGAAGTGGTCACTTTTCAGTGGTAAGTGAGGGACGTGGTCAGTGAGAGTGTGGTCGGCTGTCCTAGACCCCTTCACATTACTGTTTTTCCCATAACAACACTGGAATTATTGGTTTAGGAGTTCCATTGGGACAATTGCACGCCATCATCACCTCCGCCATTTTCATTTTATCCTGCTGTTAGTCTGAATTCTTGGGATAATCTTCCTCAAATTGACATCGGCATAGCAAATCTTGGCAATACCCGCTTCATGAATGCAGTACTTCAGGTATATTTGTGCTCTCCATGTCTCCTGTTGTCCTTAACACCTCACTGTACGTGGCTCAATTTCAATTTTTGTTTCAGGTTCTCTTCCACACACCAAATTTGCTTAAATGGCTTCACTCCTCCAATCATGTAAATGTCAAAAGACGATTTCCATGTCTTGTCACCTTAAGAAAAGCCCGTTTTTAGGAAGTGAAGATAGTTTTTTCACCGTTCAGTAACCTTAACATTGAAGGTAAGCATTTTAGGGCTTTAGTTACTGATGTAAATGAGGAGGAGGAAGAAGTGGAGCTAAGCGTCATGTGGCCAAAAACTTCCCGCTGACACATTCAATTGGTCTGAGGAACTTGTTAGCTACATCGCAACCATGCCAAATGTATTGTGTTCTATGAGTATGAAAGAACGCCCTGATAATAAATATTGTTTAACTTTAAGAGATAAGATAAAAAGAGCTTCAGTCCGAAAAGGGGGCTACAGGTGTTGAACAATTCTGGAAAAGTTGATTGAAAGTGTGTTAAAACTTTCATAGTTGTACTCTTCCTCGCTTACTTCCCAAAGTTGTACCCTCCTTCGCTGCAACCGTCCCTACCCTACCTGAAGCAACAACCCCTTCCCCTCCCCCACCCCACTTCGTCTCGCGCCGAGCACGTCATACTGGTTACCTACCCGGGCGGCGTGCGACCTCCGCCGGACGCGTCCGTGGCCGAGGGGTGCGTCAAACTGGTTGCCTACCTATGGGCGGACGGTCACGTAAGGACAAAGAAAAAGAGCAGAAAAAATGGGCGGCGCGGTGCCTCGCCCTTACGGGGGAAGCCCGCAATTTCCAGTGTGGCCACCACGTGGCCGCCGCTAGGCTGCCGACCCTTTCCTGCTAATTGTGAGAGTGGGACACTCCAAGGAGCCCGATTAGGCAACGGCAAAGCGGCCTTGCAACGGAGAAAAGGGTCGAAATTGCCGTACAACATTTTGAGGCATTTAACATAAATTTGTTGTTTTTTTGGAGTTTTGGCTGTGTTTGAGGCCCCTAAACGGAAAATTTTGCGTCCGTTACACTACTTAATTTGCCGCCTAGGACGTTTTTTGAGGATGCCATTCCTTTTTAAGAGTTTCACAAAAAGCAAGATTTAGGGAAAAAGTCAAAAGTTGGACAAAGAGCTAGCTCCTAAACGAGAGGGCCCGTAGGGCCGAGCAACGCCGGCGGCGGCCATGCTGCCGCGCAGACGTGTTCGCCGCGTATGTAGCTGTGTCTTATGTTCTGCTTCTCTGTTCACAGGAAGATCTGCTTCCAAGGTTTCGAAATCTTTTGCCATAAAGGTTCTTGTGCACACGTAATATGTACTATTTTCTCTTTGGCTATTCACTATTTTGTTCGTTGTATAATGTTTATAGTTCATAATGACTTAATGTCATTTGTAATGTACTTTTCAATTTCTATATGCTCTATTGACAATTATATCCCTAAAACGATCAAAATTGTGCATAGTCGAGAAGGAAATAGTACATTTTACGTACGCCAGAAGAAAGCAAAGCACCAACTAGGCCGTCGCCACGTGGAAGCAAAGCCCCTTCTAGGCCCCCACCTTCCCAACGGCCAACCCGCCTTCGGCCAGAAAGATGGCCGGCTCCGAAGCAGGCAAACCCGGCTGCGGCCACTGCCAGGACTCGTACGTATTTGCATGTAATCAAACAAAACAGTGTTAGTGATTGACTTCTTTAAAGCTTACCTTGCATTCTGCAGAAGCGTCTGGTACCCCTGATGCTCCAGGGCAGCCCAGCCCAATGAACACGAACACCCCTCCTAGGCCATCTCCAGGAGAAAGCAAGACCCCTACCAGGCCATCGCCAGGAAGAAGCGAAACCCCTCCTATGCCATCGCCAGAAGAAAGCAACGCACCAACTAGGCCGTCGCCACGGGTCTGAGCGTGTAAGGATGTGTGAATCAAGGATTTTCATTTCGAATCGAATCTTTAGAAAAAGTTTCGAATCGAACTCGAATCCAATCTGGAAAAAAATGTCGAATCGAATCGAACTTTTAACGCTTCAAAATCGAATCGAATTCGAACTGAAACTATAAAAACTAAATGCGTTTCAAAACACATTTTCTGTAATAAAGGAAGGGCATAGAGTAGGAATACAAAAAAAAAAGAAAAATTCTATATCTGATCTTGCTTTGGTATAAAAACAACGCTTTGCGCGTGACTTTCAACCATTCCCGCCCGAGCAACCGATTCGGAGACGAACCACGGTCGATTCGAAAATTTCGAATATTCGGGGTCGAAGCAAAGAAATCCGTCTCCGAATCGAATCAGCACCGATTCGATTCGATACCGAACTATTCGCATATCCCTAGAGAGTCTCTTGGTCACTACCCACCATGTTAGAGGTTAACATTGGAGTCGATACCAAACTAAAGGTAAGTGGCAGCAAGGCTGTGCGTGGCTGTACGTGCACCGCTTCGCCGCCTCGTCAAGCAGGCGCCGTGCCCGGCCGTGCCGCTGTCTGCGCTTGCTCACCCGTTTACTGTTCTGTTGCAGCAATGTTCGAGCTCATTGGGACAGCTCCTGTAACCGTGAATCCTGATGCTGTGGCTGACGCTGACCCCTGTGAGGTGGGGGAATGCCAGGCGGCCGGCGGGCCCGCCTCGTATGCCTACACCCCTGGCCTCGTCAAATGCGTTTTTTTGCGGAGGAGCTTTCTACAAAATAGCACATTGTTTCACGGTGTTTCTAATTTTCAGGTCGGACTGTCATGCGGCGCTAGCAGCTCCCGATCGCAAACCGAACATCTTGGTCTCGGCGCATCAAGAGCAGGAGTGTGATGTCGTGAAGGGACATCCGATGGCGAATTATTACACATGCGTGCAGCTGTGACTGTCATCACTCAGTCTCTCTGCGAAGGCCGCGAAACGAAATTAATTTAACGTGATTAAGAGGAAGTGAGGCATTAGTTTTGCAACACAGTGCCAGGACCAGCCAACAATGCAATAGCACATTGGGCTTTGCATGTGAAGAAGGGGGGGTGCCGCGATTTTGATGCGGGGAAGTGAGTATCCAGCTATTGAGTTATGCTGAAATGCTGTGCCTGCTCGTCTGCTTAACCAATGCAATTCGTCCGTTACAGCCCTGAAGACCGTCACCTTTTTGACGCGTGTGTGGCTGTGTCACGCGTGATGTTTGGATCAAATGTGTCGCGCCTAGATGGGGCGCCATTCAACAGACAGATGGTGCATGATATCAATGGCCTCATCATGGAGACATTAAGCCAAGGGCGCCTGGCAAAGGAGGCAGCAGCTGCGGCGGCCCATGCAGACCTCGAGCTCACGATGTAAGTCTCGTACCCCTGTCTGTGTATTGCTTGATTTGAAGTGGCTAGTGTCTCACCTGTTGTGTCCGTTTTCCTTGCAGCAACAACAATGAGCATTTTCTAAATGTCACCTCCGGGCGCATGCGGGGCTCAATGCATCGGGCAGCCGAAGGGGCCAGGGCTCGCAACCAAGCGTAAGTAATGCGCAGTGCCGCCGCGGTGCAGCGATGCACTGCAAGCAGCATGTTCGTCCGGAAATCGTTTCCTAACTTTTGTTTTTCTTCCAGTTTTATCGACAAAGCATTCCAGGACCTCGATAACTTCAGCCTGGCATTTAAGAGAACGTGCTTAGCTTACAAGAGCGCCTTGACCCCGTAAGTTGTAGCGATATGGTATTGGTGGCATTCCTTTTCCTACACAATGGATGTTGGCTAAGCTGATGGTGTTTCTTCCACAGGATTCATCCCAACGCGGGTGCAGGTGCGGGTGCCGGCCCTTCAGGAGGCCCTGGCCCGTCGTCATCGTCGGGAGGCCCCGGCCCGAAGATGACTGCCACCAAGACCATAAGGTACAAGTCTCGATTACACCTGCATGGAGAAAGTTGGTCCCATCAGTTGGTTTCAGTTGTCACTAGGTGAACGCCAGCGGGCTGAGGAGGGGGAAGAGGACGAGGAGGAGACGGAGGAAGAGGAGGACGTGCGGGCCCCCACCCCTCCACCTCCCAAGCGTCCCCGTCGTCGCGACAGAGATACCCCCCCCCCCCCCGCCATGCCAAGCGCGTGTCACGGCGCCCCAATTTCTATGGGGTCGCTTAATTTTGTAAGTAGTCTACTTGTTTTGTTTTGTAGTGTATTTTCTGGTTGTCAAAATCCTTCCATGAATAGTTACTTTAATCGTACCTTTTTTTTAATTACAGACGAGTGTCTTGTATCTATTTTATTATGGTTATATTTCTTAACCAAGCGTCTTGAAGTAATGCTCCTTCCAATTCTGATATTGTGAGTAATCTACTTGTTTTGTTTTGTAGTGTATTTTCTGGTTGTCAAAATCCTTTCATGAATAGTTATTGTAATCGTACGTTTTTTGTTACAGACAAGTGTCTCGTATCTATTTTATTTTGGTTATATTTCTTAACCAAGCGTCTTTAAGTAATGGAGCGATTCCATTAGCTCTATGGCCTCTGACTTCGGAGTGATAATTTATTTGTTTTTGCTGTGGTGGTCAAAACTCAAATACCACTTGGTAGCTCTAGTACATTTGTGTCTATGGTGGTATGAAACTCAAATGGAAAGAAGCTGAAGCTTCAGCTGCTGTTGATCCTCTACTAGCTAGTACCTAGGTAAGTGGTTTTTTTCCCCCCTTTTTTGGGCCTTTTTTTTTTTTTTTGTTAAATTTTTTTAAGGGGGGTTTTCCCTTTTTTAATTTTTTCCGGGGTTTTAAGGTTTTAATTTCCCTTTTTTAAAATTTTGGGGATTTGGGGTTTTTTGGGGGAAAAAAAAGCCTTTTTTATTTTTGGGGAAAAAGGGTTTTTGGAAAGGGAAGGGGGGGGCCCCCCCGGGCCGGGGTTTTTTTTTTTTGGGGGGGGTTTGGTTTCCCCCCACTTTTAAATTTTTTGGGGGGGGGTTTAAAAAAGGAAAATTTTTTTTAAAACCCCCCGTTTAAAAAAAAAAAAAATTTTTTTTTTGGGGGGAAAAAAAGGGTTTTTAAATTGGAACCCCCGGGGGGGGGGAAAAAAAATTTTTCCCCAATTTTTCAAAAAAATTAATTTTTTCCCAAAACCCCAAGTAAAGCCTTTTTTGGGGGGAAAAAGGGGTTTTTCCTTTTTGGATTTAAATTTTTTCCCGGGGGTTTAAAAAATTGGGTTTTGGGGGGGGAAAGGGGGGGGGGTTTTTTTTTTAAAAAAATTTGGGGAAAAAAGGGGGGGTTTTTTTAAATTTTAAAAAAAATTTTTTTTTTCCCCCCCCAAAAACCCAAAAAAGGGGGGCCCAAAATCAAATACTTGAAACCAACTTTGTTTTTAAGGGTGGTTTTTGAAATTTTTTCAAATGGGGGAAGCAAAGCCATTTTGCCTTTTCTATGGGGTTCCCAAGGAAGTTTTTTACGCCTTACTTTCTTGGGTTTTTTTTAATATTTTCTGTTAATCCGTGTTAAACCCTTTTGTTTTCAATTTTGCCAAAACCTTTGCCCCTGGTCATGACCGGGCCAGTCACTACGGTTTTTGTGCAGGCATGTTGGAGACGGTGGGAGGAGGTGCCCGGGCTGCTTTACAGAAGGAATATGGAGGGTCAGCATCAACAGATTTGATGATGATGATAAGGTGGGAGAGTTTTGAAGACTAACTGCTTGTGGTGCTAAACCACGTATTCTAAAGGGAATCATACCTGTAATACGCTGTGGGTAAGCACTTCAAATCCTTTAATGTACAAGGCTCACAATTAATCACAAGGTAGGTTTACGCTAGACCGCGTCTTGTCGTAACAGGCTTCGCGATGTCTCGCGGCCCTGTTCCTCCAATCCGCCCCTGGCGTCCCTACCTTGGCCTGCGGCGCTACCCGCCTCCGGCAGGCATTGGCTTGTCCATCGTCGGCGATTTTACTTGTTGCATACTGGGGGGGTCGGCCCCCCAGACCCCCTGCATTCTAGATAGAGTTGTTTCATCAACAGATATCACGATCTTGACCCTTGTAACTTTTTAACTTCTCGAGGCTGGGGGCCGGAGCCCCCCAGACCCCCCTTTCGTCAAGACAGAAGTGATCTGCCTGCAGAAGACTCGATATTTCGCCGTTTTTTAGGTGTTTTTCGGCTATAAAAACTGAACCACGTGAGCTAGGATTGTGAAATTTCGCGTGTGCCGAGCCAAGAACATACCTAATAAGCCTGCAAAATCTCAGCCAGATCGGTCGAGCCGTTCAGGAGGAGTAGTGTACACACACACACACACACAGACAGACAGGCAGAAAAAACTTTTCAACCGCACTGGAGTAACAGGCTTCGCTATCGCTCAGCCAAAAAGACAAAGGGTGTTCCCGGAGGGGGTGTTCTAGTGTGTTCCCTTCTTGGAAAAGTGTTTTGAATCTGTGGATTGTATACATCTAGTTATCTCATTTTGATCACTATGAAATCACTTAAACAGTGTTCTTAAATTGTTTCAAGAATTTTCCCAAAATTTTGAAGTAATGTGTCACAAGGTAGGTTTACGCCAGACCGCGTCTTGTCGTAACAGGCTTCGCGATATCTCGCGGCCTGTGCCTCCAATCCGCGCCTGGCGTACCTACCTTGGCCTGCGGCGCTAGCCTGCCTTCGGCAGGCATTGGCTTGTCCATCGTCGGTTACTTCTTACGTGTTGCATGCTGGGACCCCCCTTAATTCTAGAAAGAGTTTCTTCATCTACAGATAACACGATCTTGACCCTTGTAACTTTTTTTTTGTAAATCTCAGCCAGATCGGCCGAGCCGTTCAGGAGGAGTAGTGTACACACACACACACACACACACGGACACACAGACAGGCAAAACTTTTCAACTGCACTGGAGTAACGGGCTTCGCAATCGCTCAGCCAATAAATACTGTTTGTATGCAACAAGTGTGCTCTCGCCCGAGGTGAGGTTATGGCTGCCTCCGATAGTGAGCCGGCCTCAAAGGTTGACATGCAATATATCCTGAACCAAACTCAAAGTATGAGAGAAGCAATCGAATCGGACCTCAATAGAAGATTCGACAAAGCTAGAAGATGAACTGGTTGTCCCAAGATTGGAAATGATGGAAACCAACATAACCGGCATCAAGAAGGACATCAAGTGGCAAACTGCTTCTGTCAATCACAATGCAGAACAAGGCAGAAGAAATACCATCGAGTTTCATGGTGTCCCAGTAAAACAGCATGAGACCCCAAAGGATGTGATGGATATAGTGTGCAACATAGCAAGGATCCTGAACGTGGAACTCTCCCCCCATCAACATCGATGCTGCACACAGAATCCCACCCAGATCTGCAGTCAAGCCAACAAGGTAGGTTTACGCCAGACCGCGTCTTGTCGTAACAGGCTTCGCGATGTCTCGCTGCCTGTTCCTCCAATACGCGCCTGGCGTACCTACCTTGGCCTGCGGCGCTAGCCTGCCTTCGGCAGGCAATGGCCTGTCCATCGTCGGTTACTTGTAACTTGATGCATGCTGGGGGGTTCCGCCCCCCAGACCCCCCTCCTTCAAGGCAGAAGTGATCTGCCTGCAGAAAACTCGATTTTTCGCCGTTTTTTAGGTGTTTTTCGGCTATAAAAACTGAACCAGTTGAGCTAGGATAGTGAAATTTCGCGTGTGCCGAACCAAGGGCATGCCCACAAAGTGTACAAAATCTCACCGAGATCGGCCGAGCCGTTCAGGAGGAGTAGTGCGGACACACACAGACAGACGGACTGACAGGAAAAACTTTTCAACCTCAATGGAGTAACAGGCTTCGCTATCGCTCAGCCAATAATTGTGAAACTAGTGAACCGATGGAAGAAGGATGAAATCATGCAATCAAGAACTCCCAAAATGGGGCCGTCCATAAAATACGTAACGCACCTAAGGGGGGGGGGGTCAGAGCTTCCGTTACGGTGCGTTTCATGGGGGGGGGGGGGGTTCGACCCGGCGTGATGTAACGCAAACCGACCCATGCGCACTTACACCTAAATGCGTGAAATTGTGGTTTCCTCGTACGTTTTGACAGTTTCTGCGTGCTTGTAACCTTTTAGCAATTCGTCACGTAACGCACCGGGGGAGGGAGGAGGGCTCCGAGGCAGCGTTACGCTGCGTTTCATAGGGGGGGGGGTCAAAAATGGCCTTAAAAAGCGTTACGTATATTAAGGACGGCCCCTATGCCGAAGGATTTGCACTGACAAAAATTTTGTCGTAACTTAGCGACACATTTATTGCTAATTTTTTTAGCGACAAGATTTGTTGTGGAACGAATAGCTTGTTAAACCAAACTCGTACTGGAACTAAAGGATAATTTCACAACGACTAACTTGTAATAACACATTAGCAGTCTACTTTCAAATACAAGTCGTTGACCAACAACAAATGTTGTTGGTCAACGACAAGTCTTGTAAGTCGAAAAAGATTTTGTTATGTCTGAGTCAAGTATTCATGGAGTACTTTTGTCGCTAAATTTATTTTGTTTATTCTTTTTTTAATAATAGTAATGTTGCTATGACTAAAGAAGACCAATAGATGATTATTCATAATATGCTTTAATTGAGCAGATAATTGCAAAAGATTTTGTTTCCATACAAATAGAATCGTTAAGGGTGATAACAAGAATTTTGTTCTTCAACGACAAATTGTCGCTTACAAGACTCAACGACATTTCTTTCGCTTAGGTTCATGATAAAATTCTTTGTTTTGGAACGACTAAATTTTCACTCATCTGATTGTTTCTATACAACCATTTTTTAACAGTGTGGGATTTCATGATTCACCACTTCGAGTCTACATCAACGAGAATCTTACCCCCTGCCAAGAAGTATCTTGCCATGAAAACAAGACTCCACTAGGGTGCTTTCGTAGATCCTAAACCGGAAGCAAGCAGACCAGCAGACGCCAAAGTGGCCGGAAACTAACCTCTCTTCGGATCCAAAACTAAGGCCGAGCTGTACAAACATTTTTCGCGAAACACATATGCACTGCAAACAAGTTTATGATTTATGTTCAAGTGTGGCCGATACGTTTGACGAGCGTCTCTTTCTCATGTCAAGTTTGGATCTACTTCCGCCAACATGGCGTCTGTGTGCTTCCGGTTCAGGGATCTACGAAAGTACCCTCTTCAAGGACTGCAACTGCAGTGTGTGGACTCAAAATGGCAAGATCTTTGTGGCCAAGAAAATGACTAGGCTAATGAGGCAGGAGTTGGACTTCAACGAAGTGTCTAGTGGAAGGTGAGACGGACTTGGCGGATATTTTTGCTAAGATAGGAATGTAAGTTAATGGACTCGACAGAAGAGATCATATCAATTGGAAATGTTTCACAATTAATTGATGATGTGAGAGATTCAGACTCCTACTTCTGAATGCTAGAAGCATTAATGCAATTGATAAGTTTGATTTTATAAAGCATGTTGCTGAGTCCATTACTGGGCTAGATATATGTTCAATTGAAATATGGCTAAAAGATATTGATCTTCAATTTTTTTCAATTCCAAACTATTGTGATTTTCATAATGTAAGAAGTGGTAGGGGTGGCGGTGTCTCTATGTTAAAAACAATATAACTTGCCTGAGTATGAAGAAGATAGAAGGTACAGTGCAAATGATTATGCTTAAATTATTGGTTACCAACAAAGTGGCAAATCTAATAGTAGTATACAAGGTAGGTGTACGCCAGACCGTGTCTTGTCGTAACAGGCTTCGCGATGCTGCGCCAGTTTCGACTATCCACGCCTCACAGTGGGCCACGAAGCCGGTTTAGGCGGACATAATTCCATTTTTTCAACTCTTAAATCTTTAAGTTATTTTTCGTGATAACTCTTCCCAATACTCCAAGGAACCAGGATTGGGGAGAATTTCAACACAGGGACACGTTTTAGCCAACATACAGGTTGTCAAACACGCACCAAACGATTTGCGCTACTTTCGTGTAGTAAATATGCATGATTTCAAACGCATAAAACACTTATTAATTTTTGACCAGCATACTTTTTATTGACACCACGTGAAAGGGCATTTCTTTACAAAAATTTACATACATTTGCATTTGATTTTGGACGATTTTTGTGGTGTCCAGCTTTATTTTTACTTCACTTTGACAAAATTGTCAAAATAAAATCTTTGCAGAGGCGGCACTTTTTTGTTTAACGTTGTTTAACGGCCTCCTTCAGTCCTTGCGGAAGCCAACATGCCAAGGAACAAAACCCAAAAGAATTTAGCTGCACCTACTTGCACCTCAGAGTTGTAGGGTCTCCTAAACATCGCCGAAAAGGTGAAAAACAGCCTCGCGCAGCGCAACGCTTCCCCGCGCAACGGAGGCGCTGCTGCATAGTAGTTGCTTGTAATGATTAGAGTTGTGCATGTCAGAGTTTGTCTTCAACGCGAGTGTGCTTGTTTAGGTTTTTGCGTTGTTTAATTCATGAAAACGTAGAAAAGATGTCAGACCATGTCTTGGCGTAACAGGTCCCTTTCTATTAGATATTGTCAAATTTCACACTGGGGGGTCATATATTGTCTAAAACGGATTCCTCGCCCATCAAAACCCCCGACTACGAAGTTACACGCCAAAATAACCATTGGTACGGCCTGGGATAATTAAGTCCGCCTAAAACGGCTCCGTGGCCCACTGTGCGCCTGGCGAATACACCTACCTTGGCCTGCGGCGCCAACCTGCCTTCGGCAGGCTGCTTTCCTAGGCAGACCGTAGAAATGGGCGTGATCCCCTCAAAGATTAGCATTTGGTCATCACAATCTACACTACTGGGACTTCACTTTCAGTCGGGGGTCCGACTGGATTCTACTTTCGTCATCAGCAGCCTCTAAAACATATGCACCGACATGAAACTTGACAAAAAGTGGAAGGTACCTTTAAAGTTGTCTTTTTTTCTGCCGTTTTTTTTTAGTGTTTTTTTTTTGGCTAATATGACCGAATGGATTGAGATAGAAAGCTGAATTTTGGTGTGTGGCGAGCCAAGAAAATACCTGACGACCCTGCAAAATCTCAGCCAGATCGGCTGAGCCGTTCAGGAGGAGTAGTGCGCGCACACACACACACACACGCACGCACGCAGACCGAAAAAGTTTTTTAACCCCACTGAAGTAACGGGCTTCGCTATCGCTCAGCCAATCAATTGCTTTAAAAATCTTCGTCCAAGCGTTTCGTTAACTTTAGCCCGGTTTCGTTGAGCTGGCTCCCAGTCCGTAATCATTTCATTTTGGTTTGATACCAAGGTCGCGTAACTTCTCCATTACAGCTTGATATGCTGCTTGGCTCTTGGATGATCCAAGCAGCACTGCTTGGATCCCATTATGATTGGAAGTCTTCATGGCAGACTTCGACGAAGAGCTCATGCAAGACGACCTTAGCATGCAGTGTGTCCGATTTGCGGCGCATACCCTGCAGCTTGCTGTTCAGGATGCTGTAAAGGCTGGAGTATGCCTGACGGGTTTAGAGATCCACCCCTTTTGGAAGGCATTACTAAGTCATGCCGTTGCATTATCCCATTATCAAAAACGACACTATTGACGAAATTATATTCAGGTGCTGAGTCTTGCCATTACACCTACTTTGGAAGAAATTCTGTTCCAGTCTTTGGAGATCTCCGTGGATTTGTCATCATCAGTGAGCCAGAGGGATGGTACCTGGCGTTTGTTAATGACAGAGATGAACAAACTCAAAGAATTGAAGCTATTTTAACAAGGGAGGTGTGCGCCAGACAAAGGCTTGTCGTAACAGGCTTCGCGATGCTGCGCCAGTTCCGACAATCCATCCATTACTGCTTGATATGCTGCCTGGCTCTTGGATCCCATCCCATTAAGGTAAACGCTAGAGGCCAAACCTGTCGAAAAGGATGGTTGTGTGTGAAAGAGCTTAGAAAATGTGATCTCTCTCTCTCTCTCTCTCTCTCTCTCTCTCTCTCTCTCTCTCTCTCTCTCGTAGCAGTAAATTTCTCTTGCATACCTGTCCAAACTAAAACACAGCCAGTATGAAAACTTGTTTGCCCCCTGGCACATTGGGAACACTATAGAAGGTCCCATCAGCAGCAAAAGTGTCCCCCGAATTACAGATGGAAAGCATTCGGTCGGAAGCAAATATCAGGGACGTCTCTGCTGCTGTTCCACAAGAGCCTCTATATAGTTGTTCCTCATCCAGTGAAGTCCGACCTAGAAAAAACAAAACAGACACCGGTCTTTAACTTCACAATCTTAACTGTCCTACATAAGAAATTTAATGCAGCCAATTTCTGAAATTAACATGAAACCCAAAGTTCCTACCCTATCTTCCATTTTCCTCCAGCAATCGTGCAGCATGATAAAGTGATTCAGGACAGGGTGGTCTTGCTATCTTATACCTCATCTGGTCTCGTACTTTCTTAACTGTTACCAGTTGGATTAATTCTCCATCATCGATCCTGCAAGGAAAACGAACAATGAAGTGAAACAAATCTGGTTCAAGAGGGTAAGGCAATTCAGTGATGAGGCATGTTCCTTAGAAACGACATGTGGACCATATGAGTCTGCTGGCACATTGGCATCTGCCTCAGAGAAAGCTGATCACTGATACCTTCTTCACGTAACTAGCTTGACAGTTGTTGTGGTAGTTCGCTTTGAGAGTGTGAGCCATTGAGTCACTAGCATGGAGTCTGACGATTCAGAGACTTCCTTTACTATTAGCAAAGAATGTAAGCAGTACCGGCTCCTGACTGGCTTTGATTTTAAAGATAAGTTACACAGATATACAAGGCAGGTTTACGCCAGACCGCGTCTTGTCGTAACAGGCTTCACGATGTCTCGATGCCTGTTCCTCCAATCCGCGCCTTGCGTACCTACCTTGGCCTGCGGCGCTAGCCTGCCTTCGGCAGCCAATGGCTTGTCCATCGTCGATTTTTGGAACTTGTTGCGTGCAGGGGGGCTCCGCCCTCTAGCCCCCCTTCATTCTAGATAGTTGCTTCATCTACAAATAACTCAATCTTGACCCTTGGAGCTTCTTCACTTGTCCGGGCTGGGGGGCTCCCCCCTTCTATCAAGACGGAAGTGATGCTCCTACATAAAACTCGATTTTTCGCCCTTTTTTTAGTGTTTTTACGGTTATAAAAACTAAATCAGTTCAGCTAGGATAAAGAAATTTCGCGTGTGCCGAGCCAAGGATATACTTAAAAAGTGTGCTAAATCTCACCGAGATCGGCCGAGCCGTTCAGGAGGAGTAGTGCGGACACACAGACACACAGACAGACATAAAAAAACTTTTCAACCCCACTGGAGCAACAGGCTTCGCTATCGCTCAGCCAATTACCAAATAACGTTCATTAAACAGAAGCAATCAACGTTCATTAAACATTACCAACAAACGTTACAATACTATTGGATGTTTAATAACATACACAAAACCAAGGCTTCTCAAAACACACAATACAAGGTAGGTTTACGCCAGACCGCGTCTTGTCGTAACGGGCTTCGCGATGTCTCGCTGCCTGTTCCTCCAATCCGCGCCTGGCGTACCTACCTTGGCCTGCGGCGCTAGCCTGCCTTCGGCAGGCAATGGCTTGTCCATCGTCGGTTACTTCTAACTTGATGCATGCTGGGGGGCTCCGCCCCCAGACCCCCCTTCATTCAAGATCCCTTGTAACTTTTTAACTTGTCGGAGCTGGGGGGCTCCGCCCCCTAGACCCCCCTTCTTCCAGACAGAAGTGATCTGCCTGCAGAAAACTCGATTTTTCGCCGTTTTTTAGGTGTTTTTCGGCTATAAAAACTGAACCAGTTGAGCTAGGATGGTGAAATTTCGCGTGTGCCGAGCCAAGGACATACCCAAGAAGTGTGCGAAATCTCACCGAGATCGGCCGAGCCGTTCAGGAGGAGTAGTGCGGACACACACACAGACAGACGGACAGACAGACAGGAAAAACTTTCCAACCCCAATGGAGTAACAGGCTTCGCTATCGCTCAGCCAAAAAGCCAAACTTCTTGCAACATCTAGAGCAAACACTGAGAATGAATTGGTCACCATCACCCTTTAAATGGGTGATGCAACTTCGTTGCCCAAATTTTGGTGACGAAAAATTCATCACCCGAAATTTGGTAACAGGCGATTGGTCGCCCAAACTTGGGTAACGCCGTCGGCGACGCCGTGAGGTTCCGGATGGCGTCCCTCCGGGGCCACCACGATGACCGGAGGCCTCAACGCCACATTGGGTCATCGTGGTGGCCCCAGAAGAGCGTCATCGGGGACCTTACGGCGTCGCCAACGGCGTTACCCAAATTCGGGCGACGATTTTATGACTGCCCAAAATGTGGTCACCGCGGGCTCGTCACCCAAATTTGGGCAACGGTGCGTGCGTTACCCAATGAAGGGGCGATGGTGGTGACTCTTTCATACTCAGTGAAATCAACTAAGACGGACCACTTCTTCCGGTGACCCTCTCCGAATTGCCTGATTTTTTGTACGCTTAACAAGGTAGGTTTACGCCAGACCGCGTCTTGTCGTAACAGGCTTCGCGATGTCTCGCTGCCTGTTTCTCCAATCCGCGCCTGGCGTACCTACCTTGGCCTGCGGCGCTAGCCCAGGGGCGTAATTAGGCGGGTCGAAAGGGGGGGGCGAATGTTCGAAAAGTTGCCTACCTTCAAGGAGCCTGTGTCTGATAGGTAATTTTTTAGGGACGTGGTTTGGGGAGGGGGGGCTAAATTCAAAACAACGTTACAGAAAATTGAGGGGTTGTTACAAAGTTGGAAGAGGATTCACTTTAATCTACATTTGTTTGGACTCATAGCGAAAATTTAGAATTAGATAGCTCTCAGCGAGCGAAGCGAGCCAAAAGCTATAAATGCTTAACTGTCTGAAACGTTGTTTCCGAGTCCTACAATGGGGAAGACTTTTTCGTCTAGAAGGGCTGGCACACTTGCTTCCCTCCACTTGCCACGGAGGCGAAATTTAGAAGAGGCTCCCTGTTCCGAGCGAAGCGAGCTAAAAGTTATAGCCTTGTTGAGCGGGAAATATTATAACTTGGGGTCTTAGTCCTAGGATGCTAGGAGATTTTAAACATTTCCAGGTACATATTTTCTGTTGGCCAGACAAACAAATGGTTGAAAATACGTTGCACCCAAATTTTCTTCCCGGCCTAAGATGGTTAAGGATCTAAGAAGGCATTACATATCAGTCATAAGGTACCTCAATCCGGTTTATTTGCCAGCGGAGAGAACTCAGAAGCAAGTTACCTCCAGCGAGCGAAGCGAGCTAGAAGCCAATGCCTAAGTGTGTCCAAAATGCGAGTTGTTCGAGCCAGGCTAAGGGACGATTCCTGACTAACTGCTATTTCTTGGGCCAATCGGACCCAGTAAGGGCAGTACTTTTGGCCCCCTTCGGGGGCCAAAGGGGGGGGCAGTCGCCCCCCCCGCCCCCCCCCTAATTACGCGCCTGCGCTAGCCTGCCTTCGGCAGGCAATGGCTTCTCCATCTCCATCGTCGATTTTCCTAACTTGTTGCGTGCTGGGGGGCGCCGCCCCCCAGACCCCCTTTATTCTAGAAAGAGTTGCTTCATCTCCAGATAACTCGATCTTGACCCTTGTAACTTTTCCCCTTGTCCAGGCTGGGGGGCTCCGCCCCCCAGACCCCCCTTTTATCACGACAGAAGCGATCTGCCGACAGAAAACTCGATTTTTCGCCGTTTTTTAAGTGTTTTTCGGCTATAAAAACTAAACCAGTTGAGCTAGGATGGTGAGATTTCGCGTGTGCCGAGCCAAGGACATGCCCAAAAAGTGTGCAAAATCTCACCGAGATCGGCCGAGCCGTTCAGGAGGAGTAGTGCGGACACACAGACACACACACGGAGAGACAGACAGACAGGAAAAAATTTTCAAACCCACTGGAGTAACAGGCTTCGCTATCGCTCAGCCAAAAATTGAGTATAAACAGAAGTGGATGTCAAGGTAGACGGTGCCAACCAAATGGAAAAACAATATGCATAGTAAAAACACCTAATTCACTTATCAACAGGGTGACACAAAGTTATTGGTACAAAGTTCCTGGCCGGTTGCTGCTCATGACCTGCCATTCTAGGGCATTGTGAACAGTATGTGCATGTGCAGCTCTCGGGAATCTTGCGCTCTTAGGTTGCCGCCTCTCACAAAGCTAAGATACACAAGGTAGGTTTACGCCAGACCGCGTCTTGTCGTAACAGGCTTCGCAATGTCTCGCTGCCTGTTTCTCCAATCCGCGCCTGGCGTACCTATCTTGGCCTGCGGCGCTAGCCTGCCTTCGGCAGGCAATGGCTTCTCCATCTCCATCGTCGATTTTCCTAACTTGTTGCCTGCTGGGGGGCTCCGCCCCCAGACCGCCCTTTATTCTAGAAAGGGTTGCTTCATCTCCAGATAACTCGATCTTGACCCTTGTTACTTTTCCCTTGTCCGGGCTGGGGGGCCCCGCCCCCCAGACCCCCCCCTTTTATCACGACAGAAGCGATCTGCCTACAGAAAACTCGATGTTTCGCCGTTCTTAAAGTGTTTTTCGGATATAAAAACTAAACCAGTTGAGCTAGGATGGTGAGATTTCGCGTGTGCCGAGCCAAGGACATACCCAAAAAGTGTGCAAAATCTCACCGAGATCGGCCGAGCCGTTCAGGAGTAGTAGTGCGGACACACAGACACACACACACGGACAGACAGACAGGAAAAATTTTTCAAACCCACTGGAGTAACAGGCTTCGCTATCGCTCAGCCAATTAATTGCATCAAAGAAATAAAAGAATGACAATTAAGAACAATACTTGGAAAAAAAAAACAGATACCAATGCTGCTAAACAAAGTACATTAAAAATAAAATTGCGGATTGCTAATACAAGGTAGGTTTACGCCAGACCG
The DNA here is from genome assembly GCF_012932325.1 of Thrips palmi. Classification (NCBI taxonomy): domain Eukaryota; kingdom Metazoa; phylum Arthropoda; class Insecta; order Thysanoptera; family Thripidae; genus Thrips; species Thrips palmi. The sequence goes on along the minus strand of NW_023144630.1, from coordinate 10,577,269 downwards.
CGTCTTGTCGTAACAGGCTTCGCGATGTCTCGCTGCCTGTTCCTCCAATCCACGCCTGGCGTACCTACCTTGGCCTGCGGCGCTAGCCTGCCTGCGGCAGGCAATGGCTTGTCCATTGTCGGTTATTTTTTAACTTGTTGGATGCTGGGGGCTCCGCCCCCCAGACCCCCCTACATTCTAAATAGTTTGTTTTATCTACAGATAACACGATCTTCACCCTTGTCACTTTTCAACTTGTCGAGGCTGGGGGGCGGAGCCCCCCAGACCCCCCTTGGTCCAATCCAGAAGTGATCTATCTGCAGAAAGCTCTATTTTTCGCCGTTTTTCAGGTGTTTTTCGGTTATAAGAACTGAACCAGTTGAGCTAGGATAGTGAAATTTCGCGTGTGCCGAGCCAAGGACATACCCAAGAAGTGTGCAAAATCTCACCGAGATCGGCCGAGCCGTTCAGGAGGAGTAGTGCGGACACACAGACACACACACGGAGAGACAGACAGACAGGAAAAAATTTTCAAACCCACTGGAGTAACAGGCTTCGCTATCGCTCAGCCAAAAATTGAGTATAAACAGAAGTGGATGTCAAGGTAGACGGTGCCAACCAAATGGAAAAACAATATGCATAGTAAAAACACCTAATTCACTTATCAACAGGGTGACACAAAGTTATTGGTACAAAGTTCCTGGCCGGTTGCTGCTCATGACCTGCCATTCTAGGGCATTGTGAACAGTATGTGCATGTGCAGCTCTCGGGAATCTTGCGCTCTTAGGTTGCCGCCTCTCACAAAGCTAAGATACACAAGGTAGGTTTACGCCAGACCGCGTCTTGTCGTAACAGGCTTCGCAATGTCTCGCTGCCTGTTTCTCCAATCCGCGCCTGGCGTACCTATCTTGGCCTGCGGCGCTAGCCTGCCTTCGGCAGGCAATGGCTTCTCCATCTCCATCGTCGATTTTCCTAACTTGTTGCCTGCTGGGGGGCTCCGCCCCCCAGACCGCCCTTTATTCTAGAAAGGGTTGCTTCATCTCCAGATAACTCGATCTTGACCCTTGTTACTTTTCCCCTTGTCCGGGCTGGGGGGCCCCGCCCCCCAGACCCCCCCTTTTATCACGACAGAAGCGATCTGCCTACAGAAAACTCGATGTTTCGCCGTTCTTAAAGTGTTTTTCGGATATAAAAACTAAACCAGTTGAGCTAGGATGGTGAGATTTCGCGTGTGCCGAGCCAAGGACATACCCAAAAAGTGTGCAAAATCTCACCGAGATCGGCCGAGCCGTTCAGGAGTAGTAGTGCGGACACACAGACACACACACACGGACAGACAGACAGGAAAAATTTTTCAAACCCACTGGAGTAACAGGCTTCGCTATCGCTCAGCCAATTAATTGCATCAAAGAAATAAAAGAATGACAATTAAGAACAATACTTGGAAAAAAAAAACAGATACCAATGCTGCTAAACAAAGTACATTAAAAATAAAATTGCGGATTGCTAATACAAGGTAGGTTTACGCCAGACCGCGTCTTGTCGTAACAGGCTTCGCGATGTCTCGCTGCCTGTTCCTCCAATCCACGCCTGGCGTACCTACCTTGGCCTGCGGCGCTAGCCTGCCTGCGGCAGGCAATGGCTTGTCCATTGTCGGTTATTTTTTAACTTGTTGGATGCTGGGGGCTCCGCCCCCCAGACCCCCCTACATTCTAAATAGTTTGTTTTATCTACAGATAACACGATCTTCACCCTTGTCACTTTTCAACTTGTCGAGGCTGGGGGGCGGAGCCCCCCAGACCCCCCTTGGTCCAATCCAGAAGTGATCTATCTGCAGAAAGCTCTATTTTTCGCCGTTTTTCAGGTGTTTTTCGGTTATAAGAACTGAACCAGTTGAGCTAGGATAGTGAGATTTCGCGTGTGCCGAGCCAAGGACATACCCAAAAAGTGTGCAAAATCTCACCGAGATCGGCCGAGCCGTTCAGGAGTAGTAGTGCGGACACACAGACACACACACACGGACAGACAGACAGGAAAAATTTTTCAAACCCACTGGAGTAACAGGCTTCGCTATCGCTCAGCCAATTAATTGCATCAAAGAAATAAAAGAATGACAATTAAGAACAATACTTGGAAAAAAAACAGATACCAATGCTGCTAAACAAAGTACATTAAAAATAAAATTGCGGATTGCTAATACTAAGAAATATATTGATGAAATGGAATTGGCTGAGCGATAGCAAAACCCGTTTCTCAGGTGTGGTTGAAAAGTTTTTCCTGTCGGCGTACGTGCGTGCGTGTCCTCACTACTCCTCCTGAACGGCTTGGCCGGTCCGGCGGAGATTTTGCAGGGTCATTAAGTATGTTCTTAGCTCGCCACACACCAAAACTCAGCTTTCTATCTCAACCCATACAGTTAAAGCGTCTTAAAAACACAAAAAAAAAGCAGAAAAAATAAAAATTTACATTTACTTAAGTCTTTTGTTCGGACTACTACTCGTGAACGGCTCGGCCGATCCGGCGGGGTGGTTGGGTATACCCTTAGTTTACCACACGCCGAAATTCGGCTTTCTATCTGAACCCATGCAGTTAAGGCGCCAAAAAAACACTCAAAACGAGGCACTAAAGAGCAACGTTTTAATTGGCTTCAGTTTTTTTTAGCAGATGATACCTTTACTAACTACTTTAACGTACCTAGAACACTAAAAGACACTTAAAGGTGTCAGCTAGCTTTTACTCGAGAGTAGAAACCAAGGCTGTATCCTAACAATAATAGGGGCTGGCTGGTGGGGCGGGCTGGTGAGTGAATGAGTGAGGCACAGCCTGCGCGACGCATCGACAACTCCTCCTCCGGGTACAGCGCGAGCGGCACCGGCCAACAATGCCCTTCCCCCCCTCGCACAGTCCCTCCCCGGGTACAGCACACAGAGCAGCAACAATGCCTCTCGGCACGGCTCGGCGCGCTCGGGGCACGGCCGGGCAAGGCGCAGCAGTGCAAGCCACAGCTCGGCTCGCACCAACACTGTCCAGCTTGCTTAGGTCTATGTATTTTATTGGGCTATCTATTTTATTTCATACACAAGTATAAATAATCCCGAATTACTACCTAGAAGAAAACCAAACGAGTATCATCTGCTTTCATTAACGTTCGTTGAATGAGATTTTTTGTCTCGACTACTACTCCTGAACGTCTAGGCCGATCCGGCAGACATTTTGCAGGGTACAAAAGACCCTATGATACTGTTCTACAAAGCGATTTCAGCGTAACAAACACAAGTTCGTGTTCGGTTTAAGATTTTTATTTTCTAATGAATATCTTAACAACCAAAGTTGAAACATTCTTTGTTTGTACATGAAGCAGAAGAATATAATATCGGGGTATCAAATCCAAATGTCCTAAAGGAGATTCTTAATTGTTTGTACTCCTACAGAAGTCACGTGCACGCCGTCCCTTCCAATAGAACGTTGGGTTGCCGCCAGTGCTGAATTTGCATCAACGACATCGAAGAAAGGCTCCATGAACTCCCGCAGCATATCATTGAACCGTGTAGGATTCATGGTGGCGTTGGCTTTGAGAAGAGGCAGGGGCGGAATGGTAAGAAACCTTACTGGTCCGTGGAGGTGACGGGCCACTTTCCGCAGTTTTATCAGCTGGAGCCGTGCATGCTGCTTCGCAACATTCCCCGACAGGCCCTGTTTGGAGGCATCAAGGACATCATTGGTGCCGATCGCGGGGAATGATCGCGGAGCTTTTTAATCACCCAAGCCATCCTGGCTCCACTGCGGACGTACCCAATTTCACCGCGCACTCCCAGCACTCGTAGGAAATTGCTATCCTCTGCGAGCACTGTGGAGCCCCAAAGTGAGCGGGGTTGCGACCACAACGTCACTGAGATGTCCGAGTGACTAAACACGCGCTGCATCTCCCTCTGAACAAATTGCAGAGCAAGCCCGTCAAGTCCAGTTCCCAAAAGAGGTCCTGACAACTCCGTCACACCGAGGCGCGCACATGCCATGGGAACTGCGTCCAGGGCACGGGAAAAGTCGGCCTCCGAAGACCGTTCACAGCTTCTCCTCTTCGTGACCAAGGCGAGGATGGTGCGGTCACGCCGGTTGCTCTTCTCGAGGATGTCGACGTCCCCAACGCCGAGCTGCTGCTCACGGAGCTCCTGACGTCGGTCCTCCAAAGCGTCGATTGAGGACGCTTGCGAGCTTGACGTGTCGTCGTGTAGGACGTTGAGTGATGCTTACGCACACTGATGCCCTTCTTTCTGAGTGTCTCAAGTGTTCTTGGGATAAGAGCAGCACGCACAAGGGTCACCAAAGGGAGTGATGGCTTGCGTTACAGGATTGCCAAGTTTCGAATTAACTAGTGGGCGCAAACGTCTAGATACTGAGATCTTTAGTTTTTTGTTACTTACTTTCGCGCCCACGAGGTAGGCACCCGATGCCACTGAGGGTGGCGGGACCTCACGAGTAGGTGTCAAGGGACTCAGTCGGTTAAGCGGTTGTGCCGGTCACTCTTGAAAAGGGCGCGCCTTTTCAAATGGGCCGCTTCCCTGACAGACTCGCAGTCCTCCCGGGAGTCCCGCTGACTTCGCGGAATCATCCGTGGAGTCCTGCCAGCTTCGCGAAGACAGCCGCGACCAGTGTAACGCAGGCCACCACGACAGCCACCCCAGTCAGCATAAGTCGTGACGTGAACGTCCGTCACTACCCAGGCACTAGTGCCTGGGCGGTGCTCCGCGGCATGTGCCGTGGGGCACGCTGATTTCACGTGCTCTCAGCGTGCATCGGGGGTCGTTCCCCGGGTGTTCCCGGGGGTATGCGCACAGCACGCACACCTGACCGCAGGATGTCGGGGTTACGTTCCTGGGGCGTGGTGGCGAGCACGTGCCGAGACGGTGCGCCGTGGTGCGCTGATGGCACGTGCATTCAGCGTGCCTGCTGGAACGTCCCCGGGTGGGGCCGCGATGTGCGCTGCCGGCACGTTCCCGCAGCGTTCACGCGGGAACGTCCC
>NW_023144630.1:10556038-10571770 GCF_012932325.1 Thrips palmi | reverse complement strand
TGCAATTGTATAAAATATAAATTTAACTTAAGCACTGTTTTGATTCACAATAAATAGAAAGGAAATCAAGTCTGTCCTTACAAATTCAGATAAAGTGTAAGCTCCATCCCCAACCAGAAATTCTCCTTGACTCAGTCTTTCTCCAGCCAAAATGTCTCGGAACAGTTCACTTCTACGGAAAACTCTATTATCATTCATACTGCCGGGTTCTCCAACAGAAAAGTCCCTTACAAGTAGCGTGCTGTCTACAACAGCTTGGACAAGTATACTGTGACTTAGAAATCTGTTCTTGTATGCTGCTGCATTTTCAACTGGAGCCGTAACATACACATGGGTACCATCAACACTGCCTACGACACCAGGAAATCCAGTGGCTACCCTGAAAGTTTCTGATATTTGTACACGCTCTTCTTCATTTGGCCACACAATGTACTTTCCAGCCATTTCTCTGAGAGCCTGAATTATATAAGAATAGAAATAATATAGCGTGCTTGGGGTCACTCCAAATCTGAGGGCAACACTTCTAAAAGTGTCAGGCGTTGCTAGCTGCCACACCACCATTAATACAATGTCTCGAAGAGGGGTCCTGCGCCTTCGGAGCCTACCAGTTTCTTCTAAATGCTGTTCAATGATTTGAACTAACCTCTGAAAACAATTAAAGATCCATTTAAATAAATTAACTTTTTAAAAAAATGGCTCACATGAAAAAGATGAACAATTTAAATACTCACTCCAAAGACATGCTTAGACATTCTAAAGTGCAATCTAAAACACCTATCATTCATGTTGTGGTAATCATCTATGTTCACAGTAACATGCTGCCAGGACTCCAACTCGTCTGTTGAATTAAAAGTGAGCGGTAACGTAATAGCAAGAACGAAAATTTCCAACATTAGTATCAACCAAAGCTTACCTAACCCCACTCCTTCCTCCATCTCCATCCACTCATTTGCAGCAATTCGAGCAGCTTCCATCATCAACTGAAAATATTCATCTTCTTCTTCTTGAATTAATGCGAGAATAAGCGCCATCGGACACTGTTAGAAATTTTGTCGTAATTTAACGACAAATTTGTCGCTAATTTTTTTTCTAACACAAGTTGTTTATAAACGACATGATTTGTTTAAAAACAACTAGTCGTAACCAAAAAGTTGTTTGTGAACGACAAATTTGTTTGGGAACAATAAATGATTAACAACTTTATCATGAATAAAAAAGCTCGTTTAAAAACGAGATCCCTGTTTTAAAATGACAAACTCGTTCACTAACGACAGAACTGAGCAGATCAAAAATTGCATGAAAAAAAATTTTAGTTCACTCAAAAAAACAAAAAATTATTCCTTTAAAAAAGAATCTGAAATCTGCTTAAACATGTTCCCGGTACTCCACTGTCCATGCCCAGTTGCTTTGACCCGAGTTAAATTGTTTGCCTACCGCTGACTGCGCACTGCTTGAAGCCAACTGACCTGCTATGTCGCTGATGAAGAGCTTGCTGCTGCACTATGGAAGAGTGCATCCTGCCTTAGCTGAGCATGTTCTGTTTTGCTTTCTGCATGATGTCTCCAGAAGATGCCTTCACTCTGCACTGCTTTGATTGTAAGAGCTCTGCTTGCTTAATAAAAATAGAACTTAAAAGCACTCAGTGGCTTGGTCAAGTGTGAGAACTAAATCTTTAACCTATTCTTGCACGTTTGTCTCTTGTCACGTTCAGGAGACAACGAAATACACTGCACTTCGAAGTTTGTGTTGATGGCTAGGCCACTGGTAAACTTCACAACATTCCATCAAGTTCTTTGTGGCAACACCAAAACAAAAGTCCCGCGGGCGTGGAAACGCATGATAGGGCCAAAGGTAATCCATGGGGAGTGAAACAGTCCAATATCCCCACACAATTTAGCAAAACTTGGGGTGAAAACATTAAATTTGAGACGACAACGGTCCACCAAAACAAACACACGCACACCGACCACCGTATATGAAAAATTCGACATGAGAGTAAATATGAGAAATTAGGGTGCTCCCCTCTTCTACTTTCACTTTCATTTGTCAACTTGTTGTTTCTCATATTTACTCTTATGTCGAATTTTTCATATACGGTGGTCGGTGTGCGTGTGTTTGTTTTGGTGGACCGTTGTCGTCTCAAATTTAATGTTTTCACCCCAAGTTTTGCTAAATTGTGTGGGGATATTGGACTGTTTCACTCTCCATGGATTACCTTTGGCCCTATCATGCGTTTCCACACCCGCGGGACTTTTGTTTTGGTGTTGCCACAAAGAACTTGATGGAATGTTGTGAAGTTTCCCAGTGGCCTAGCCATCAACACAAACTTCGAAGTGCAGTGTATTTCGTTGTCTCCTGAACGTGACAAGAGACAAACGTGCAAGAATAGGTTAAAGATTTAGTTCTCACACTTGACCAAGCCACTGAGTGCTTTTAAGTTCTATTTTATTAGCAAGCAGAGCTCTTACAATCAAAGCAGTGCAGAGTGAAGGCATCTTCTGGAGACATCATGCAGAAAGCAAAACAGAACATGCTCAGCTAAGGCAGGATGCACTCTTCCATAGTGCAGCAGCAAGCTCTTCATCAGCGACACAGCAGGTCAGTTGGCTTCAAGCAGTGCGCAGTCAGCGGTAGGCAAACAATTTAACTCGGGTCAAAGCAACTGGGCATGGACAGTGGAGTACCTGGAACATGTTTCAGCAGATATCAGATTCAGTTTTAAAGAATTATTTTTTTTTGAGTGAACTAAAATATTTTTTTATGTAATTTTTGATCTGCTCAGTTCTGTCGTTAGTGAATGAGTTTGTCATTTTAAAACAGGGATCTCGTTTTTGAACGACTAAATAGCTGTTATTTTCTGAAACGGTAGAAATTGTTTTGGAACGATGTTTTAGTCGTTTTAATTTTGAATGAGTTTGTTGTTTGGGTACGACTAAGTTGTTGCAACTTTTGTCGTAATTCAACAATCTTTTCTAACAGTGGACCAGCCGCTCCTCCAAATTGCCCTTCAGCATTCATTATAAATTGTATAATTTCAGAAATAAGTACAGCAGGCCAGCCCCAAAACAAAACAGAGTTACCACCATACAGCACGTTTCACTAGATGGCAGCACCGGCACCGGCAGTCCCATCCCCCGACCTCCGTGCCCCCCCACCACTCCTGCTCCGCCTGTGCTACGCCGGGTTTGCTGCTCCGACTGCGCCGACATTGCTGCGCTGACTTTGCAGAGCCTTAACTGAATATAGCTTTTGCTAATATAAGAAAAATTAAACTTGTACATATTGCCCTCTTCTGTTAAGCATGCTGCTAAAGTCAAAAATAAAAAGAACAAGCAAAAGAGAAGATTATTTAACGCACAGTCACCAAATTTGCACTAGGACATACATAACTAAAATGCTTCAAATAGCTTCCAATAATGAACACAGAAGAAATATTAATTGATTTTTGCATACCCAAAAGAATGGAATGTACTTAATGAAAAAAGTAAAGCAGACAGTTGAAACTTTGAGACCAGACTGTCAAAAATACGAATCAACCAAAATTCATTCTAAACACAAAGAAGAAAGATGAACACACCCAACATCTGCTCACATAAAGCCACAGTACACAACAGTCTTGAACAACATCAGTACACACCATCCTGAAATAACATCACCAACAACAAGACAGGAATTTAAAAAATTGAAAAGAAAGGCCTGATTTCTTGTGAACAAACTTCTTCAATGTCCTAAGATACAATATAATGGACTGAGTGGGACTGAGTGTTTATAGAAACATATACAGGAAAACACGTATTTCATGAATTATTGCAATAATAATAATTAATTTACACTATTTCATTTTTACACAAGCGCACATAACTTAATATTTCTCACTATAAAATTAGCACAAAGACAGAGAGAGCTCACTTGACATACATATTCACACAATCCAATGTTCCATCTACCTCACATCGCAACCTCTCTTTCCAAAATAAACTTCTACAAGAATAAGATACCAAGACTCAGCAATTCTTTATAATTAAAAGATCACCCAGCCAAGTGACAATTTGACCGTTAGTAAAGATAAAAAGCTTTCTAAACTAATTATTAAATGAGCAGTGATGGAGCTCCTTTATTTATTGTACAAAGATAAATCATATAATAAACATACCAATCATTGGAACCAACAATCTTCTCCATGGCTCGACAAAGGCACTGCTTCACTGCCAATCAGTTGCGAATAAATGAGCTGCTCAAGTAAACTCCATGGGCACCTAGCCTTCTTGAACCTGCCAACACAGACAAAACAATGACACAAACAGCACTGAAATCATGGCAATTAAGCCAGGGATATTGTCGAGTTAAAACTTATTGACTAAAACACTTGACCGCTCAGGTTAAGAAAGAAAGCTACACCAATTTGAAACTTTGAGACCAGACTTGTGATATTATCAACTGAATAGAAACTGCCTTTCCTACCTCACATCGCAACCTCTCTTTCCAAGATAAACTTCTACATGTACAAAATTAAAAATAAGATACCAAGACTCAGCAATTCTTTATAATTAAAAGATCACCAAGCCAAGTGACAATTTGACCGTTAGTAAAGATAAAAAGCTTTCTAAACTAATTATTAAATGAGCAGTGATGGAGCTCCTTTATTTATTGTACAAAGATAAATCATATAATAAACATACCAAATCAGTGGAACCAACAATCTTCTCCATGGCTCGACAAGGGCACTGCTACACTGCCAATCACTTGCGAATAAATGAGCTGCTCAAGTAAACTCCATGGGCACCTAGGCTTCTTGAACCTGCCAACACAGACAAAACAATGACACAAACAGCACTGAAATCATGGCAATTAAGCCAGGGATATTGTCGAGTTAAAACTTTTTGACTAAAACACTTGACCGCTCAGGTTAACAAAGTGCATGCTGAATGAAAATAGACAGAAAAAGGATGATTTAAAATCGACTTTAGAACTGATTCTTTTGTTACTAAAATAAGTATATACCAACAAAAAGACACACTCCTAATCAGTTTCACATACATTCCAAAAAATACAACATTCTTCTTAATGTCAGAGGCTAAACATTTGAAAACTCTTAATTTTTCACAGATAATCAATGTTTCATTCTAAGTGGCTTTAGGAATTGAATTTTGTCCCATTTAGATACATCAAAACATGAACAAGGCCAGTCAGAGGATCTCTTCAATAGTCCAAATGACCCATCATGATAGCACTTAACCTCCCACATTAAAAAGGTCACTCCAACAAATCATTGTTGACATGAAACTACAATAAAATATTTTTCATTCAGCACTTTTTACACCTTTCATGATTCTACAAGATCTTTGAAACAACGTCATCACCGGTATCACTGACCCCAAATAGATATTTTTTATTTATAATAAAGCTACAACCAAAAACAAAAGAGACATACGCTCAGCCACAGCCTGCTAAAACACCCGAAAACGTTCTCTCGCGAACTGAAATCCTATTGGCTGTCTGTTCCCCCCACCCCTTGACACGTCTTTCACCGGCATAACCGTTGTAAATTCAAACAGCAAACGTTCACAGTTGACGTTATTGGAATTGCAAGTTATAATATAACCGCTAAAGGTACGTTGTATGAATTTAAATGATGATTCTCATCACATCAACGATTATTTTTGGCAATATAAATGCATGTTGCCAACGGCAGAACTTCTAGTGCTTTCTAAAATACAGCGGCAGTGGGCGTTACTACAACATCAGTTGGGGAGTCCCTTCAAGGTGCGACATTTCCGACTGATTTACTTGCCACAGAGACTCTTGAAAACTACAAAGCATCTATTACATTGAAATCGTACTTTATCGGTAGACATGGTTCTCAAAAGTGGGTGATACATCACTTTAAGGGGCTAAAATGCAGATCCGATTGACTTAATCACAACCATACGTAACCTGCAAAACATCTTATTCACCTATTGGTTTATAAACGTCTTACATTTCAAACAATCGTCATACTACAGCAGTCATAAGCAGATCTATCGTTACTCTTTCAAACAAAAAAAGGACTTGAATATTGCTGGCCCATGCATAGGATCCTTTAAGTATTATTTGACTACCTATGAATGATGGATGAAAGTCCAACGAATGGAGACGGACAAAAATTTTTAAGAACCTTATGGACAAAAAAAGTAGGAGCTACAAAAGTTTGAAACTTTGAGACTATCACACGATAATGAGAAACCCCCAACACAGCTCAAACTTTCTTCCCCAGCTTGGCTTCTAAATGTATAAAATTAAGAATACTATCCTTCGAAATAAATCAATGAACTGAAAACATGATTGATGTTTAAAGTGACTTGTATTAATTGATTCACCTATTCAACCTCATGGACATTCAGAACACAATGAAAAAAAAAAACCTGTGGTTACCCAGCACCATTAAGCTCCACACCCACTCCATCCCTCATCTGTAAGAATGGGTTATCATTCTGAAGGTCCCTAATACCTGTTAGTCCTCTATCCCCTTAACAGGTCCTGACATCCTCTCTTTGACACCAGCCATCCACTGCAAGTGCCCTCCTCACTCCCAGCCCCTCCCTACAACCCTACTGTACACCTCGTGACAGGCCAAACACCCTGTGGTAAGTCTCACCCGTCATTCAGTTAAATCAAATCCCTTCACAGAGCAATTCAGATTTTTAAAAAGATGTGACAATTAAATTTTCATTAAAATTTTAATGTCTCAGTTTACATTTCTTCCAACAGTGATTTTGCAATGGCTGCTTTTCAAAATTATGAATTTCCATACAAAAACCTGACAAACGAAGAGGCAGGAAGAATTTTTTTTAGAAAAATAAGCAGACACACATCACCCGAGGACTAACTCGAATTGGATGAAATGTGGTTCAGTGTCAAGCACATGCTAAGATATCATCTGGCATCTCTTCCTAAATACCTTATAACTGCAATGTCTCGTAGGCACCCAACACGGGATGATGTTGCGACATTAGCAGCTTTCTGTTTCATCAACAACTTAAGCACTGAACCAATAAGTGACCTGTTACACAGCAGAATGGCAAATGCCGCAGAAGAATTTGAAGAATGCTTCAACGATTTCACTAATGAACGAATTGGCCCCATTGTTAGAAATGTGACAGTAACATACAGTCTGTCACTTGGTTATAGAGTGAATTTGAATAACATGGCTGTGTGGTTGGTAGATTTTGAACAAGATAAGGAGAATATAGAACCACAGAGTTAGAGATGAAGACCAGCCTGTCATATGTCATCATAAGTTAATTGAATGTATTACTAATTTAAATCACCATGTACCAAGTATACATTCCAAGTGTTTTTTTTTTCTATACTGTCTGATAAGGCCAATTTTTAAACCCCTAATTGATTTTGTCAGCATGTTCTACATGTCAATGGTTTCATTGTAGTTTTAGTGATAGGCACAAAGATTTACCCTGCTCTTATGCTTTGATATAGTAAATAGTGATTTAGTTTGGTTTTTTACATGTCACCTGAATGTATTACTAATTTAAATATGCATCCCAGGAAATTATTTTTCCATACTGTCTGACAGCGCCTATAAGTGAGCTGGATGTATAACTTATTTAAATAAGCATATACCAAATATACATTCCAAGTAATTTCTTTTTCTTAACTGTCTGACAGGACCCAGTTTAAGAATGATCCACAACAGATCTTTGTTTCGCGCACATAGAAGGGTGAGTATTTGGGTGGGACAGCTCACACAATGGGACAGGAAACCTCTAGGAGCAATGCACAATGAGAGAGTTTGACTAATTTTCCACATGTAGAAATGAAAATATTCAGATGAGACGATTCATACACTTGCAAAACAGACAGTCCAGAACAGAAATTGAAGTTGAAGTCTTATAGCCCACCTTGTGTTCTCGGAAAGGGAAAGGCCAACACACAAGGATTCCAGAACACCTTCTGTCTTGGACCAAGTAATAAGCTCATCATGCTCCAAATGATCCATTCAGCCATCCTGAAACAAGAACACAACACATGTAAAGAATGATCCACAGTCCGTTGAAAAAAATCACTAATGTTAGTCATCAAGCTGCACTCAACAAGCAGTCTCTGAAGTAACGCGTGCTCAGACTGATATAAAAAGCAACGTAATTTTTGGGTGAGATAAGTAACATAATGGGACAGTTTGAATTATTTTCCACATGAAGAAAAGAAAAAATTCACTGAATTTGTGTGACAATTGTTAGAGTTTCAACCCCCTGGCATTGGTATGCAAGGGTGAATATTTGGGTGAGACAAGTCACACAATGAGACAGTTCGACTAATTTTCCACATGTAGAAATGAAAATATTCAGATGAGACGATTCATACACTTGCAAAACAGACAGTCCAGAACAGATCTTTGTTTCGCACTGCACAGATAGAAGGGTGAAAATTTGGGTGTGACAGATCACCCGATTGGACAGTTCGCAAGAATGCTACAAAAACATGCAAAACACACAATTCCTAACAGATCTTTTTTTCGCACACATAGAAGGGTGAGTATTTGGGTGGGACAGCTCACACAATGGGACAGGAAACCTCTAGGAGCAATGCACAATGAGACAGTTTGACTAATTTTCCACATGTAGAAATGAAAATATTCAGATGAGACGATTCATACACTTGCAAAACAGACAGTCCAGAACAGAACTTTGTTTCGCACAAATAGAAGGGTGAATATTCGGGTGTGACAGTTCACACGATGGGACAGTTCGCAAGAATGCTTAGTAATGCGTGCTCAGACCGGAACAGATCTTTGTTTTGCACAGATAAAAGGGTCCACAGTAGGGTGTTTCACTTTTGCAAAAAGTTTCGAAATCTCATGACCGCCGGGTGAAAATTGATTTTTTATCAAAAAAAAAAGTTAACGTGTTTCGGGGTTTTCCAAATTTCGCAAAATTAGAGGTCGCTCAACGCCTTTGAAAAATTTAGGCTGTTTTTACTTAAGTCCAAAATGCTGAAATCGCCAATTATTGACCGATTTGGACCATTCTGGGCTCATTTGAAAGGTTGTGAGCTGTACTTTAAGAATCTGCGGCCAGAAATTCGATGGAAGTCGTTTGTTAGGCTACAGAGCCACGTTTGTGTTTTTCAAGGCCCTAATTGCAACTTTGCGCGACTGTATCTTCGGCAGTTATAAACCGATTTGCCCCCGCGATATCTTAAAATGACCGTCAGAGTCTCCCCTTTCCAACGGTGTGCTTGGATTGTCATTTGACGCATTTGCCTAGTTTCTATGAGGCTCAAAGTAAAGATATGCGACAAATTTTCATGTTTACCGTACACTTCTTGTACGAAAAGTGTACTGACGAGAGCGGATCTTCGCTTTCACCCCTATTTTCAGTTGCGCATGATGCTTTTACCACCTCAAAGCCGGCTGGTGCTGCTACAATGGCTCCAGGGACATATAAATAGCGTTCGATGTTGAAATCTCATGTTTAGGTCAGTGCTTCTACACCTTCTATGGTTTAACGTCTCCCCGCGACATCCCAAAACAGACTTCAAATTCACATCTTTCCAAAACTGTGGTTAATCTTTAGTTTAAGTCTATTTTGTATCAAAAGGTGGTCAACGCCTTCGTGGGTAGGGGTCTTCTAGCTCAGCAAAATGCATTGGTCCACACACAGACAGCACACTAAATTACTATGTAGGTTTTTCTGCGCGCTAATGCACGAAATTGTACATGCACTTCCTAACGCACGAATTTGTGCGCGACAATGCACGATTTCCTGCATACTTGCGCACGAAATCGTGCATTATCGCGCACAAATTCGTGCGTTACGAAGTGCATGTACAATTTCGTGCATTAGCGCGCAGAAAAACCTACATAGTAATTTAGTGTGAGTGGTGCACAGTGAAATCCCCTGAAAATGTATCTTTATAACCATAAAGAGTGTTGCTTGCGAGGATTTCACTGTGCACCACTGTCTGTGGACCAATGCATTTTCACTGTGGCAAAAAGGTACGGAAAATTCTGTTAATTTTTTTGCCAGGATTCTCCGTAGCCCTCTTATCAATATTCTCCGTAGGCTCTTACAGTATTCTCCGTAGGGCCGCACAGTATTCTCTGTTAGTCCGCTTAGTCTTCTCCGTAGGACCTCGAAGACTGTATAGTCCTACGGAGATCACTGTAAGGTCCTACGGAGAATACTGTGCGGTCCTACAGAGAATACTGTAAGAGCCTACGGAGAATATTGATAAGGGGGCTACGGAGAATAACCACAAGCTGTTTACAGAATATTCCGTAGCTTTTTGCCACAGTGTTGCTGAGCTAAAAGTCAACCTGCCCATAATGATTTTCACCAACACTTCACTGTAAAGATAAATATTCGGAATACGAAGAAGCCTCTGGTGAAGATTTTAGCCAGAGCACTTTCGTGAATTCACGAATATTCTTGGTAATTTAGAAATGTTCTTCGTAAATCCACGAACATTCATCGTGAATTGTTTAGATTATTCGTATATACACGAAGATTCACAGTTTTTACGAATAATATTTGCGAATTTACAAAGAAACCTTTGACTACAGTTTTGCCCGAGGCAGCTTCGTTTATTCCCAATTTATTTCTTACAGATTGTTCTAAATGAATGCTTGAATTTGGATTTGGAGAACTCGCCACAGCCTCTCCATCGTCCAGACTCCGTGCTCCACCCCTCTTACACGACTTTTCGGGTCTATAGGACTTCGGGTCAGTGAGACAGGAAAATCAACAAAATTCAATCCACGGCATTTTCGGGTCTGTGACATTTCGGGTCAATGGGAATTCGGTCCAGTGCGACTACCTCTGCGGTTTAAAAACTTTCGGGCTAGTGAGATTTCGGCTCTGTGACAATTCAGGTTAGTGACACTAAAGTTAAGTTATGAATCAACACAACACTTTTGAATCGGGTCAGTGGGAATTCAGGTTAGAGAGACTCTGGGTGTGCGAGAATTCGGGCTTGTGTATATACGAATAATCTTAATAATTCACGATGAATGTTCGTGGATTTACGAAGAACATTTCTAAATTACCAAGATTATTCGTGAATTCACGAAAGTGCTCTGGCTAAAATCTTCACCGGGGGCCTCTTCGTATATTCCGAATATTTATCTTTAGAGTGAAGTGTTGGTGAAAATCATTATGGGCAGGTTGACTTTTAGCACAGCAAAATGCATCCATTGGTCCACAGACAGTGGTGCACAGTGAAATCCCCTGAAAATGTATCTTTATAACCATAAAGAGTGTTGCTTGCTATCTAGCTCTAATCGGTAGAAACCGGTCAAATAGACCCCTACCCACAAAGGCGTTGACCATCTTTTGATACAAAATAGACTTAAACTAAAGATTAACCACAGTTTCGGAAAGATGTGAATTTGAAGTCTGTTTTGGGATGTCGCGGGGAGACGTTAAACCATAGAAGGTGTAAAAGCACTGACCTAAACATGAGATTTCAACATCGAACGCTATTTATATGTCCCTGGAGCCATTGTAGCAGCACCAGCCGGCTTTGAGGTGGTAAAAGCATCATGCGCAACTGAAAATAGGGGTGAAAGCGAAGATCCGCTCTCGTCAGTACACTTTTCGTACAAGAAGTGTACGGTAAACATAAAAATTTGTCGCATATCTTTACTTTGAGCCTCATAGAAACTAGGCAAATGCGTCAAATGACAATCCAAGCACACCGTTGGAAAGGGGAGACTCTGACGGTCATTTTAAGATATCGCGGGGGCAAATCGGTTTATAACTGCCGAAGATACAGTCGCGTAAAGTTGCAATTAGGGCCTTGAAAAACACAAACGTGGCTCTGTAGCCTAACAAACGACTTCAATCGAATTTCTGGCCGCAGATTCTTAAAGTACAGCTCAAAACCTTTCAAATGAGCCCAGAATGGTCCAAATCGGTCAATAATTGGCGATTTCAGCATTTTGGACTTAAGTAAAAACAGCCTAAATTTTTCAAAGGCGTTGAGCGACCTCTAATTTTGCGAAATTTGGAAAACCCCGAAACACGTAAACTTTTTTTTTTTTTGATAAAAAATCAATTTTCACCCGGCGGTCATGAGATTTCGAAACTTTTTGCAAAAGTGAAACACCCTAGTCCACAGCTTTCTTAAGAGAGAGTTGCCAAGCGGCGTCACACAATGGGAGAGTTCACAAGAATGCTTCAGAAACATGGAAAACGCACAGTTCGGAACAGATCTTTGTTTCGCACAAATAGAAGGGTGAATATTTGGGTGGGACAACTCAGACAATGGACAGGAAGCAAAATGGACAACAGTCCAAAAGCACTATTCGAATTCTACCTTATGACTGCTGATTACTCTAAACAGAATTTTATGCAGTAAGAGACTGCGGCGGAGAAGCAGGCGGAGTGCCAAGCAATAATTACAGCCACGTTCAGCAAAACAAGCGTAAAACTTTCCATAGAAACTCACACTGTTCCTTAAAATTGTCGGGAAGGGAACATGTTCGGATCAAACAGTTCACACAAAGGCGCAAAACACAGTATTCCGAATTCATCTTCGTTTCTTACTTAGGACCCAACAGATCTTCCAAAATATTGGGGCCACACTACGACCCAACAAATCTTCCAAAATATTGGGGCGACACAGTTTCCGCTCGTCAGTGACAAGGTTAACCTTTCTAACCCAACCGCACAGCACACCGCACACATCTTCGTTGCAGAACGAACATGTGAGGTATTCTGTTTATTACGTTTGAAGCATTAACAGCACATCGCTATGAGTGAAAATGAAACCGCAACCCACAAAATGACGTGTGAGAAGAGGAGCGTCCACGACGAATGTGTGAAGTGCCCATTTAAGTGTGCCGAAAGGACGCGTCACAGGGTTAGGGTCAGTCACTATTTTGTTTAAATACGCAAAAAAAAGGCCAAGCGCCTGAAAACCAATGTCATAACGTAATTGTACGCAACTTTCCGCATCCAGCGGTGTACTTGAGAGGCTCCAAGTCGCTGGAGCCCCTAAAGTAGACATTTACCCCAATAAATCCCTCCTACCACCAAGTGTCTCGGCTCATTCTCTACTGAGAGCCAGAATACCACATTGGTGGCAGCGGTGGGATTTGACTCATCGGAGAGGTCTTCGCCGCACGACGGAGCCCCGGCACCCTTGCCGCCCGGCTGATGTCACAGCCGAGGCCGTCCCGGACATCCCGGCGACTCGCCCAGCTGCTCCCGGCCACCCCGCCGGCTGTCCTACCAGCAGAGCTCCAGGACACCCCTCGTCCCAGGCCAGTCCATCCGCCGGTCGCCCCTGCACCCGCCGCTCCGCGCCGTCCCGTCCTGTTCTGGGACCAAGGATCGACGTTAGAGCCTACTACGGTCGTGACAACATGTTCCTCAGCCCGGCGGACTCCTCTGAGTGGCGAGGCACTGAACCCCGGCAGCTTCGACCATTTGATGTGTCCATCGCTTTTGAGGAAAACATATGGCTGGCTGCCATCCCCGGTTATGTACAGGGTGAGTTTTCTCAATAATTTGTAGGTAGTTTGGGCACCCCAAGGGGATCATTTTCTACCACTGAACTAGTGGGCGCAAACGTCTAGGTACGGAGATAATTGGTGCTTTGTAATTGGCCTTCGCGCCTGCGAGGTAGGCACCCGCTGCCACTGATGGGCGCAGGACCTTACGTGGGGGTGTCGCGGGTCTAGGAGGGGTGCTTCGAGTCTCGAAGGGGTGCGGCGGACCTTGCAAATGTCTTTTGGGAGGGGTTGCCGCGGGTCTCAAGGGGCTGTCATGGTGGCCCCCGTTACAGTGGATCTCACGGCTGTCTTTGCGAGGGTGGCGGGATTCCACGGATACTTCCGCGAGGTAAGTGGCACTCCCGCGAGTACTGCTAGTCCCGCGACACCCACTCGACAGGTCCTACCACCCTCAGTGGCACCGGGTGCCTACCTTGTAGGCGCAAAATCCAAATTCAAAACACCAATTATCTCCGTATCTAGACGTTTGCGCCCACTAGTTCTTTGGTAAAAAATGGTCCCCTACAGATGCCCAAACTGCCTGCAAATTATTGACACAGTGAGAAAACTCACCCTGTATAAGCTCCCACTCACCTATGAGCACGCAACAATCATCTGGAACGAGGGGTGGCCGACTCCAGAAACTTCCGTACGAGGAACATGTTCCGGACGGAACATGTTGGAACATGTTACAATTTTGGGAACATTTCAGAACATCTTGGAATAGAGGGAACATCGGAAACATCAGGAACATCGGAAACATTTGGAATTATCTGGAAATTATGTTGGAACATTTGGGAACATTCGGGAACATCAAGGAACATCTTGGAACATCTGGCAACATCTGAGAATATTTAGGGAACATCTCCAGATTACCTCCATTGCTGTCGAATGCAAGCGTGAACTAGTCGTCTCACACTTGCAAGCTGGTATGGTTGTCCCTGGTACAAATGCTACGGGTCATACGCTTGGCTTGCAAGTGTTAGGAGGAGACATCGGTGTCTCACACTTGCAAGCGTGACACAAACGTGAGTCACTTTTGGAGCTGCTTAAAAAATTTTGGTTGCATTTGACTCAACTGGGGAACCTAAAACTCGGTCTGAGGTCAAAAATGATGTTTTTTCGTCGTCAGCGGACCCGAAAACATGTGAAACACTGTGAAATTCAAATTAAGATTACATTTTCATCGATTTTGACCCCGCCGACTCGAACCTAGGTCTGCGGTAAAAAGAGATGTGATTTTCATCATCAGACCACCTCTCAAAGTACTTGTTCAATAAATTTAATGCTTTTGTCGTATTTGGCCCCACCTAAAGTCGAACCTGGGTCCAAACTTCTTCGATTGACTCAAAATGGACCGGTTGACCTTGCCCCAGCCCCGTTTCCAAAAACACCCCTTTTTTCTATTCTAGTTCTGTAACTGGATCCTACTTTGCCCCGTGGCACCTGCAGCAGTGCCCCTGGGCCTCGCATCGAAAAAGCCGTCTCAGGATATAGTTCATTTGGTCCTCCACACATACCAAATTTGAAGTAGACCGGACCGCGGCAATTCCCCCCGTCCCCCTTTTACGTATACACACACGCACACGCGCGCGCGCGCGCACACACACACACACACACACTCATTCATTCATTCATTCATTCCAAGTACGTGACATCACGTTGAAACGAACGTGACAAAATGTGGCATTGTCACATTCGTTTGAATGTGAACGAGCTAATTTTTGGCAGTTTCACATCCAAACGAATGTGACTCAATGCTCAAACAAACGTGACATCGTTTCAACCTGATGTCTCTTACTACGAATGAGAGTGTGCATCCGACCATCCTCACACGGGAGAGGCTAAAAAAGATATAATAAACCGGAGGAACACAAGGAACATTTTGGAACATTAAGGAACATTTGGGAACATTTAGGAACATCTGGGAACATTGAGGAATACTGGGAACATTTGGGAACATGGGAACATTGGGAACATCTGGGAACATTTTTCGGAACATTTGACCGATGTACGAGGAACATCGAAGTCGGCCACCCCTCGATCTGGAACATGCTGCGTAAACGTGGGAATCCCTACCATACTGAGCTCGATTCTCTTGAAATGAAGTGTGTCAGGTGGTTGCAAAACTCCCAACGACCGGAAGAGCACTACAGAGCAAAGCACGTGATACCCGCCGACCACCCAAACGCCAGGTTTTGGCAGGCGTTCTATGTGCGCGCCCACCCTAAGTTACCACT
>NW_023144630.1:10502569-10555038 GCF_012932325.1 Thrips palmi | reverse complement strand
GCTGCTGTTATTCTTGTTTGTCTCCATGTTCCCTCGCCTCCTTGCTCAAATCCTGCGTTAACGAAGTTGTCCTGCAGACAGTTCAAACACTACGCAGTCGATGTCAGTCTGATGCCAAGGCATAACAGTCGTAATGTACTACATAAAAAAGTTAAAAAGCACCACTACTTACAGAACGTGCCGACTCACCACTCAGATCCTTCCACGCGGGGTCAGCCACTTCCCACGAGGGCCTTCAGGTGGGAAAGTGTCTTGCACCTATCCAGCCGGTCCCATCGTCTTCTGTTTGGGAACGCGGGAATACAATAAACCTCCCAGTCTCCTAAGCTGTGCTTCCTTGTCTTCACCACGCGCCCCTTCCACTCTGCTCTGTGGGCCATGTAGCCCCATATTCTTGTATGCGAATGCCTCATTTACTGTCTGCAAAATCAGTACGTACGATGTAGGACGGGTGATCATGAACACAATTGAAGTGATATTATGAAAAAATTCCAATGCTTACGCATTGCACGGTGTTCCGGTTGTGGAAATCATTTTGAAATCTGTCATTTAAACGTTAATTACGTTAATTTTACCGTTATTTACGTAACTTTGAATTCTACCGGTATTTTTACATCCTCAAAAGTGATTCAGTTAACACAATGACCATCTCAGTCCATCTCACGATCTCGCGATTTACAGTGCTCATGTTCGTCAAACGAAAGTCATCCGCGTTCCGAAAACACCCCTCCCGAGTTTAAAAAGTTTGTCAAACCAACCGTCGTGCTGCTTACAGAATTGACGAAAACATGAGAACACTAAGGGAGAGTGGGGTAATTCCGGACGCTTTTTTTCTTTTTGGTCTTTGAGCTTGAATATGCTTCTTGGGTCAAATGATCCAGGAAGCGGAAGAAGGGGATAACTCAATTTTGGCCATTTTTCAGGAGAAACAAAAAACTGTTAGCAGGGAAAACTAAAACAAAACAAATGAATGTTGCAGATGTTAATAATTTCAAAAAGCATTAGTAAAATTTTGAAAAAAGAATCAAAAGTGTAAGGTCACTCCGTAGAGGATTTCTGCGACTTGTCACTTTCCGTTGAAATGGAAAACAGAGTCAGCTCACCTTATATTTCCTTAACAAAGAGGAATTTGGAGACAAGTCAAGTAAAACAAAAGTCTGCATAAAATGTATGTTACTCTGGTGTATTTTTTGGACTTAGCTCTTTTTTCCAAATTGAAATTTAAAATTAAGGGGGGGTTAAGTTGAGTTGATTCTTTTTACACTAGATTCATAAAAACACAAGTTGAGTTATATCCTTTTGCCAATTTGTCAAACGGACTCATGTAGACTAAGGTTGAGTTATCTCCATTTTCCAATGAAATTTAGACCGAAAAAGGGGTTAAGTTGAGTTATACCCTTTTCCCATGTGGATTTTCTCCTAAGCTGCTTGGAATTCAGTCAAATAATTTGGTGTAATGATGTAAACCATTCTAAGGTACAATAATAAAATAAAAACTCAATTTGGGGATAAGTCAAGTTATTCCCTTCTTCCGCTTCCTGGATCAAATGTTACTACAGGAGAGTAAAGTATGGACCTTTACCTTCACAATGATATACATGAAAGCCAAATCTCAGCAACGGTTAGGGAGATATAGGCACCTAACAAAAGCCCTGCACGTGTCCGGAATTACCCCAGCCTGGGGTAATTCCGGACGACCTATGGGGCAATTCCGGACGACCTTAAAATTTGACACCACCCGAGCTTACTTTCGCTTGTTTTGATGTCAGGCATGCTTTTAGAAGGCGTACAAGGACATTTGCTGCGAACTGAAGTGTTTGATTATTACTCAAAGCATATTACAAGGAATAGTTTCTATATCAAAACCCCTAAATTGACAACACTGTCTTGAGTAAAGCTCTTAAACATAGCTGCAATACTATTTTTCGTTCTTTCTTTATCCTTCTTAACGGTGGGGATGCATGTCCACAATTTTGAACCCACTACCTTAAGGGGGCAGTCTCGTCCCTGTACCCTTTTTTAGGGGGGTTTCCCCCCCCCCTCTTTTGATGACGATGATTTTTTAAATATACCTCTTAGAGACAAACGGTAAAAACCAAATGAAAGAACGGAATTTTTACAACATTTTCAAAAAAAAAATATTTTGTTTTGTCTTCAGTTGTAAGGGAGTTATAGGGAATGCAACAAAAGCCGACAAAACATACAAAATTTCACTGCGCGACAATTTTCTCCGGAAGTTCTTAACTTTTTGGCAATCGGTTTGCGGCATCTTGAAGATGAAAAAATCCTCTTTACTTTAACCTACAATCGTCCATGTAGCCCAAGGGAAACCTAAATTAAAACCGTTCCTAAGTTTGTATAGGTTTTTGGTAACGTTTTAAAAAGTGTAATCCTTGGGCTATATGGACGATTGTAGGTTAAAGTAAAGAGGATTTTTTCATCTTCAAGATGCCGCAAACCGATTGCCAAAAAGTTAAGAACTTCCGGAGAAAATTGTCGCGCAGTGAAATTTTGTATGTTTTGTCGGCTTTTGTTGCATTCCCTATAACTCCCTTACTACTGAAGACAAAACAAAATATTTTTTTTTGAAAATGTTGTAAAAATTGCGTTCTTTCATTTGGTTTTTACCGTTTGTCTCTAAGAGGTATGTTTAAAAAATCATCGTCATCAAAAGAGGGGGGAAAACCCCCCTAAAAAAAGGGTACAGGGACGAGACTGCCCACATAACATTATGCGGGAAATTGAAGAAAATAACCGTTATTGTCCGGATTTACCCCACAGGTAGTGAAAACCTTTGATGTTCAACTGTAAGAAAACGGCGAGCCATACGAGCACTCCCGAAACGCCAGAGTAAAGTCCAATGACAATATAATATGATAAAATTTTAGTCATGGGGCTGAACTTGATGGTAAGGTACGATAAGTACATGGAAATACGGGGGAAAGATGCAGCTTTTGCCTATTTTTGATGGTACTCAAAATTCGTGAAGCGACCACAGCCAAACGGTTTGATCTCCTACCTTGGCGATTTCGAATTATCATTTTTAACTGATTATCTTCCTCTGTTAGGCGGGCTTTTGAGTTATCTTCACTCAAACCCAGTGAAAACCGAAGTGTCCGGAATTACCCCGTGTCCGGAATTACCCCACTCTCCCTTACCAAAAATGTCCTGTCAACGCCGTTAATTCATTACCATTGTTTGCTGTTATGCAATTCACGGCGTTCACTGTGATCTCGGTTACAGTGTTCACTGTGATCTGACCACAGTAAACGCCGTGAATTGGAGCCTGATGTGCAGCACTTCGGTGCTCAGCGGCGTCAAACTCACAGTGTTTACTGTGAACCAGATCACAGTGAACACCGTGAACAAGATCACAGTGAATCCCGTGAGCACTCTACAAATCAAAGAGTGTACATGGTACGCTCTTACTGGAGCATGCCTGCAAGCACGCTCTAACTAGCGCATGCCTGCCAAGCATGCACTAACTAGTGCATACATGCCATGTACACGCTAACTGAAGCATACATTTACTGCATAAGGGATAGGGAGTTTTCTGCATCAGGAAGCGTGAACATGGCATGTATGCACTAGTTAGTGCATGCTTGGCAGGCATGCGCTAGCTAGAGCGTGCTTGCAGGCATGCTCCAGTTAGAGCATACTATGTACACTCTTTGATTTGTAGAGCAGATCACAGTAAACGCTGTGAATTAACCTACAGTGAAAACTGGTAATAAATTAACGGCGTTGACAGGACATTTTTGGTAGAGTGAATAGAACCGCAGCCTTTAAAAGCAAGCCAAACAATCCAACCTCAGCAACAATGGAGGGGCAGTTTCAATGCGCGACTACTCGTTTTTTCAGCCTCACGATTTTCGAAAGGGCGCAGACGCCGAGAAAATTGATGCTAACCCCCGAAAATTAATTCATTGCGTCTTTTCTGTTACGAACTAATGACTAATGACAGACTTCAAAGATGTTTTAATGTCGGGTCACCGTGCAATGAGTGAGCATTGGCATTTTCGAATTTTACGGCGTTTTCATTTCTTTTTATCAGCGACTTTAAATTTTGACAGTTGGTACGATGGCACCGTGTCGTTGACATGGAGATTTTTTCTTCATGTTTTACCCATTTTCTCAGAAGACAGACGATTTCTTGTCACTTTGATGAAGCAGGAGGTTTAGTTTTGAGGAGTGGCACATTTTTCCTTCGAAACGTTTCTGGAAAATGTAAACGGATAAGGGTGCTTGATTGTTGCAAATTTATGTTTTAGTCGTTTACGGAAAATTTCCACGATAATTTTTTTAGATTTTCTGGACTTTTTATTGTATTATGAAAAGGATTAATATGGCGGGAGCGAAATGTCCATTCTGGGGGGTCCGTAGAAGAAGAATTCTGAGCCGTCCCGAGCAATAGGGGTCCTCCTTCGTCGGAACCCCTAAAAAAACATGCCAGAGCAATCGCTTGCAGTAGTCCATGGAGTTATTGTTGCGATGGCACAGCATGCAGGCTGCTGCCTCATACCCTGGCTGAACCTTGTGGCGAAGGAAGTTGGCATACAGGTCCCTGAAGTCCTGATTGTTGTGAATAGTGGAGTAGTATAGCAGGGGGATTGTCACCCGCCGCCATCTTGCAGGGGGATTGTCACCCCCCGCCATCTTGTGTGGAACAAACCTAATGTTCGCCATCTTGTGTGGGTCAAACCTAAGTCAACCTAATGTTCGCCTTCTTGGTCGGGGCTAACCCAACCTAACCTAATTTTTTAGGAGGGTAAGGTGAGGGGCCTAACCCAACCTACCTAAGTCGCCCGAGGGGCCTAACCTACCCTGGACCCGCCCCTGTCTCCGTGGCGGAGCCGAACCCAACCTAACCCCCCTTCCGGACCCGCTCCTCCCGTGACTGGGACATTGTCACCTCTCCTAATTCAGGTCTGTACCTGTGCGCCACCGCCGCGGTCGCACCTGGTGGCGGCACGCTGACACACACGCGAGTGCGGTCCGCCGCCTCGTTTTGAATGCCGCCCGCCGCGACGCGAGCGCGCCCTAGTGGCGTCGACTGTAACTAGTCAGTGCGGCTGTGTGCTTCGCCCGTGCGGCACGTCAGTGCAGAGGCCGCTCTACAAACCTTCGTTTTTCTTGTCCTGTTTTAAATATTACGTATCTCAGTGATGTGCTATGATCGGAACGACATTGTTAATCAGTATGTACACTTACATTTCAATCAGCAAGATTATTCTGTTCGAAAACAGAAGTTCTGAGTCAGCCGTCTGCTACCGGTGGCCGGTCCACTGTGTGGAAAAGCGGAAAGAATCAACAGCATGTCTCAAGGTGTTTTTTTCTTGTCGAGTAAGTCAAACACGGTAAAATCGAATCTCCATGAGTGTTATTTATATTATGAGAAGCGTATTATGTGTTTGAAAAGTCGCAAGAAGAATAGTGTCTCGGAAACGAGACGGCGACGTATGATTGGTTGCCCAGTTTCGAAAGTTCATTTTCGTTCTTTACAAAATAAAATGGTTGAAGAAAAAAGATGTTTCGGGACGATTTATGATTTAATTTTCACTGAAATTTTCTCTTCGGTTCGCTTGACCTCATGTTTTGAAAGAGAAACTACCTGTAGCGCTCGTGCTGATTGGTCAGCCAGCCGCACCGAGCGGGAGCCGAGGCACGCTGCGCTGCGCGCCGGCCAGTGTTTAGGACGCCTTCGTGAGCCATGGACGCGCACACTAAACTTCTTACGGATACGTCCTATCTGTATTACGGACATTTTTGTGCAATTGCAATTACGGATAGATTTTGCTTGTAATACGGATGAAATCATCCGTATTACAAAGAGTTTTACGTCCGTACCATACGGATTTTTTCGTCTGTTGTTACGGACGTAAAACCTTTGTAATACGGATGATTTCATCCGTATTACAAGCAAAATCTATCCGTAATTGCAATTGCACAAAAATGTCCGTAATATAGATAGGATGTATCCGTAAGAAGTTTACTGTGCGCTTCAAGCCTACGCCTCTTCATCAGAAGATGAAGAAGCCCCCTCTGTGTTCGGCGACGTCTCGCGAGACCTGTACCTCGTAAGTAGGGTGAAACTTTGTCAGTTTGTGTCATGAATTATTTTCGAAGGGCGAAGCTATGCCCGATTTCCTACCGGTGCGAGGCGACTCTAACCTCGTCGCCATGTTGGTTTTCACTGCAACTAATGTTCCGTTTTGTTTTCCCTTTTCCAGCTGTGTGAAACTAGAATCAGTGCCGAATTTTCGCGAGTGTCAGTGTTCCGTTACTCTAAAACCGCGTTCTCGAAATGTGTCGCGAGTGTACTGTGTGGGCCAGTGTTCATTTTCCTTGTCTGTTGCGGAGGCTCCGCCGCCGCTGTGTGTCGATGGAAACTCGGTTTCTGTCGCTGTGTTCTCGCCTCGTTTCTGGCGACGATGTAAACTCTGTTTCTGTCAGTGCAGTGCTTGCCTTGCTTGGGCTAAGCCTGCCCATATTATTTTTTTCTCTTCTAGTGTTTGACGCCGTGCTGCGCAGTGTCCATTGTGTTTTTTAGATTGCAGTAAATTCCTTAGTAAGGGAGTATGGGGCGATTTGTAACAGGCACTCTACAAAAAATGTCCTGTCAACGCCGTTAATTTATTACCAATGTTTGCTGTTATGCTATTCACGGCGTTTGCTGTGAACTAGTTCACGGCGTTTACTGTGATCTCGGTTACAGTGTTCACTGTGATCTGGCCACAGTAAACGCCGTGAATTGGAGCCTGATTTGCAGTACTTCGGTGCTCAGCGGCGTCAAACTCACAGTGTTTACTGGGGACCAGATCACAGTGAACACTGTAACCGAGATCACAGTGAACGCCGTGAACTAGTTCACAGCAAACGCTGTGAATTGACCTACAGTGAAAACTGGTAATAAATTAACGGCATTTACAGGACATTTTTGGTAGAGTGGGGGCGATTCGTAACAAATGCGTTTATTAATTTAAGTGGAGGGAGCAGAGGAAAATCTGAGTATGGCCCCTCTTTCGCTTCAAGTACAGGGTCCTTGAACAATCGAAGCGGATGTGATCGGTGCTCAGGTGTAGTTTTGGAGGGCGTCTGAAATATAGGGTACACCGAAATTTCGGCAAACAGGCAAATCTTTTATTTTGAGTTCTAGGAAGTTTCTGTCTGAGGCTCCCCAGGTATGAATCACCATCGAAGTACCGTTGGGGCCTCACTGTTAAAAAGAATCTGAAAATTCAGACCACTTTTGTCAGACTTGGTGGTCTGAATCTATTTTTCAGACTAGTTTCAGACTGCTTGTCTGAAAATTTTGCCTTCCGGTATGAAAATTGCGACCTGATCGTCTCAGAACCTGAATTCAGACCAGCGCCAGGGCCCTAGCTGCCGGGGGGGGGGGGGGGGGGGGGGGGGGGGGGGGGGAGGGGGGGGCAATGCCCCCCCCCCCCCAAATTTTGGCCAGGGGGGGGGGGCAAGGAATCTGGCCAGGTGCAAGCAATGTAGACACAGAAATGTACGAGAATACCTTTTAAAAAAGTGTAAATAACCCAAAGAACTGCAAATTTTCTCAGCTCGCTTCGCTCGCAAATAATTTACATTTACCAGCCTATATAAGAACCGCAAATTTTCTCAGCTCTCGAACAAACACTGATCACCCTAGTAAGTCGTAAGAACCGCAGATTTTCTCTCTTCCCGCGCGAGCTCTGTTTGCTCGCAAACAAATTACGCCGTTTACCACTCTAAAAAGTCCTAAGAACCGCAAATTTTCTCAGCTCGCTTCGCTCGCACACGTTTACCACCAAGTAACCCTTAGAACCGCAAATTTTCTGAGCTCGCTTTAATTGCAAACAAATTACGTTTTCCACCCTAAAGCCCTAAGAACCGCAAATTTTCTCAGCTCGCTTCGCTCGCACACGTTAGAACCGCAAATTTTCTGAGCTCGCTTCGCTCCCTAACAATTTACATTTACCACCCTTTTAATACATTCAATCGTGTGTTAAAAATTGAAAAAGCACCTGCGGGACCCCCTGATAGGTAGGCAACCTTCAATGCAGACAAAAATTTGCCCCCCCCTGGCGCGAGGAGGCGGCTACGGCCCTGACCAGCGCAGTCTGAAAATTTAGATGGTTAAGTCTGAAAATTCAGACCAACCCAAGATTTCGTTTGTCCGCTAGATGGCGCTCATGTTGTGGAACATACCTACTTCTGTTTAAAAGGCTTCTAATGTGAAAATATATTAGTTGAAAAGTTCCAAATTGACAGGACTTAATCGGCCATATGAGAACCATTCTCAGCTGCAAGATTTATTTCCGTAATATGGGTGGAAGTTGAACAATCCACATTCTAATTTACCTCTCGCGGGTGGCTCCGTGTCGCCATTTCCTTGGGTGCCACAGGCCGGCCTCTCGAGAGTCAGGGAAAAGGACAGAGGTCCTTCTCCCTCATCACAATTTTTGGCTGAGCGATAGCGAAGCCTGTTACTCCAGTGGGGTTGAAAAGTTTTTCCTGTCTGTCTGTCTGTCTGTGTGTGTGTGTGTGTGTCTGTCCGCACTACTCCTCCTGAACGGCTCGGCCGATCTCGGTGAGATTTTGCACACTCTTTAGGCATGTCCTTGGCTCGGCACACGCGAAATCTCACCATCGTAGCTCAACTGGTTCAGTTTTTATAGCCGAAAAACACGTAAAAAACGGCGAAAAATCGAGTTTTCTGCAGGCAGGATGCCTTCTGTCCTGAAAAAGGGGGGTTCTGGGGGGCGGAGCCCCCCAGCCGCGATAAGTTCAAAGGTTACAAGGGTCAAGATCATGCTATCTGTAGATAAGGCAACTCTACGTAGAAGGAAGGGGGGTCTGGGGGCGGAGCCCCCCCAGCATGCAACAAGTTCGAAGTGATCGACGATGGACAAGCCATTGCCTGCCGAAGGCAGGCTAGCGCCGTAGGCCAAGGTAGGTACGCCAGGCGCGGATTGGAGGAACAGGCAGCGAAACATCGCGAAGCCTGTTACGACAAGACGCGGTCTGGCGTAAACCTACCTTGTTACTCAACGTTGTCCTCTCTGGAGGTGCACACACACCTCAGATTCTTTCTATGTCATATTGAACATGTCACGAACCTTAAAGTTCACAATCTTCGTACAGGACTGAATTTTCAGACCACCAAACTCTTAAATGTAAGACTCTCGAGTTGTGAGTTTTCGGACCATCTAAATGGTCTGAATTTTCAGACCTCAAGTCTGTTAATAACTTCTTACCAATTTGGTCTGAATTTTCAGACTTTTTTTTAACAGTGCTTGAAGCGTGACCCCTTTACAATGTAAACACGTGGCATAAGTTGCTTTTACTTTGTCCAGTGATAGTTAGGGACGGATTTCTTGCGTAACAGGCATTTGGGGTGATTCGTAACAGACCCGTATAAAAACAAGAATTTAAGAAGTTTTTGCTGTTAAATGCTTGAATTATTTCTCGAATCATCTGCTGTTTTATTCTCACTTCAAATTTTTTTTAACATTTCAATTGTGTCTTCCGATGAATTCTAAATTGGAAGGAGAGCCTTGTCATATTCCTAAACCGCAATTCAATGTCTTTATTTCCTTCCTCCGCAGGCAGATGCTGTGCAAGCCGAAGGCAGCATCAAAGGGTCGTCTGGCCCTGGAGGAAATAAAGCTGTTGCGCCAGGAGTTGTCAGATGAAAGAGAGCAGACCACCCTGCGCTTTGACAATATAGAGAGGATTCTCCAGCTCGTGCAGGCCAAACTGTAAGTCAACACTTTGCCTTTCCGCAAAACAGCTACGTAGTTGGCCAGTCTTGCCTCCGTCTAGTTACAAAGTGCCAGTTTTAGTGACTTCTTTTCTTTTTTTTTAAATCGTCTTTTCTAAAACCACCATGCATTCAAATTTAACATACACAGTTGTGTCCAATTACAAGGATAAGAAGCAGAATAAGAAAATAACTGGTTTTGTAAATTGAATGTGAATAATATATTTGTCTCTTTTTTTTCATTTTTGTAGGAACATCACGGAAAGCGACAGCGAGGAAGAGTGCTGACAACTACAACCAGCGACTAGAATTGACAAGACAATTTTCCAATAACAGCATCCAACTACTACTGCTGACTAGGACTTACCAATACTTACGACTAAGGACTAGCAAAATCAAAATAAGGGATGGCATTGACTCGGCATTGACAAAAATTTTCAACAAGAAACAGACGGACTTGCATAACCCCTTCAGAAAAATGACGAATGACAAGACTAATCTCTTATATTAACACGCGACAGAGGAAAGGTGGGCCCACCGTCTCCACAGGTGTGCGTCGCGTGGCGGGCCGGCTGGCCTACCTCGCGCGGGACGCCAAGCCTCTGAGCAATTTGTTCCGAATAAATAAAAATAATTAAAATAAATAAAAATAATTTCTTAAACAAAGGGGGTGGGGTGGTGGCTCAATCTCCAAAAAACCTGGTAGCACAAAAATTTATTGTCAGATAAGAAAAAATTCCCCACTGATCATTTTGCAACTTAAAAAAGTAGTAAACAATATTACACACCTGTTGTCCCTTCCTGATGGCGATTAAAAGGATTCAATCGCATCGAATCGCCTGTTATGCTCATCCCGTAACTCCTCCAGGCGCTCAAGAGCCAGCTGGCCATTTGTCCTCGGGCGGCACCCGAAATGCCCGAAACAAAACAAAAGTACAATTACTATTCGGCACCAGAACTTGTGCGAAGGTAGAGCGTTCGGAGTAGGAGCGCGAGTACGACTCACCACCACGGCGTGGCAGCACGCCCCCGTGCCTGGCATTCCCGGCACAGGGCTGTTGCCGGGCACGGCGTAGGCGGGCCCGCTGGCGTCGACGGACGTGGCGTCACCGGGCACGCCAGTGATGGGCCCGGAGCTGGCGTCGTCGGCGGCCAAGCCTCGGGCGTCCACAACGACCACAATCGTGGTGTCGGCGGGCTGGCCAGGGGCGGGCCCGGCAGCCACGCCGTCGAAGGGCCCGGGGGTGGCGTTGGCGGGGTCGTCGGCGCCCAAGCCAGGGCCGGCCACACCGACGACAAGCGTGGTGTTGGCGGGCTGGCCGGTGGTGGGCACGCCGATGGCGGCCGTGGCGTGGATGGGCCTGTCAGTTGATGTTAGTCTTTTTCTCTACGAAAGGTCAAACTACAAACTCGGCGTTTACGTGCCACGTTGCGTATGATATGTACACACTTGCGTTTGCCGGCACCGTCGAACGGGGCAGGTGCGTCTGTGCCCGGCTTGCTGTCAGCGGCTTGAGGGGCTTCTCTCCTGAAGACATCATTGGAGCGGAGCGGATCGGCGACGCGCTCCGCAGGCACGGCGCCGACTTGACTTTCTTCATGAGCGCTAGACTGTCCCACGAAAAATTCGATGTTTGAAAATGCAACCTCTCACCCCGGACTTAAGTTCCTTATGTAAAAAAAGGACTCCATGATTTTTTTCAGAATTTTGAACAGAATTTGAGGTCGCGCATCGGCAAAAAAAACGTTTTTTGCCATTTTTTTCGATTTTTTTTGTAGCCCTACCACCATACCCACCCCCCCAGCCCCACCCCCTCTCCTTAGTTGGACTTCTAGTGACCCCGTGACGTCGTTCTGTAGGACACCCGACCCTCCTGAGCCCATCTAGACCCTCAAATGAGCACCCAAAACGATAAAAATAAGTCGAAAATTTCATAAAAAGCTGCAAAAGTTGTGCAAATGTTGTGTTTTTTTTTTTATAATCTGACATCACAGAACGATAGAGCGTGAAAAATTACGTAGGGGTGAAGACAAGTGAGCACGCCACACGGTCAGTTTCGGTTACATAAGCGCGAGCGAAATAGAACGCCCCCACGAATTTATACATTTCCTGCTCAAAACTTGAAGTGTGGGCTTTTATTCCTTTTGTGGGATGTCAAGAATCATCTGATGATTGTTTTATATGAAATTTGTCGAAATAAAAGCTCTGCATGTAATAAAAGTACAAATATATGGTGCGGGTCGCTGGTGGCGCCTCCTGTCATTAGTCAGGGAAAACTAAGGGAGTATGGGGCGATTTGTAACAGGGGCGATTCGAAACAAATGCGTTTATTAATTTAAGTGGAGGGAGCAGGGGAAAAAATCTGAGTATGGCCCCTCTTTCGCTTCAAGTAGAGGGTCCTTGAACAATCGAAGCGGATGTGATCGGTGCTCAGGTATAGTTTTGGGGGGGCGTCTGAAATATAGGGTACACCGAAAACAGGCAAATTTTTTATTTTGAGTTCGAAGTTTCTGTCTGAGGCTCCCCAGGTATGAATCACCATCGAAGTACCTTTTGGGGCCTCGAAGCTTGACCCCTTTGCAATGTAACCACGTGGCATAAGTTGCTTTTACTTTGTCCAGTGATAGTTAGGGACGTATTTCTCGCGTAGCCGGCTTTTGGGGGTGATTCGTAACAGACCCGTATAAAAACAAGAATTGAAGTAGTTTTGCAAAAAAAATGCTTGAATTTTTTCTCGAATCATCTGCTGCCTAATTCCAAACATTTTCACAGCTCAAAAAGCTTTCAAAGCGAGGTTTTTCTATTCTTTTCCCCCAAAATTGAAAAAAAAGAGGTTAGGGTTGACATAGCCGGTCAGTTAATGCTGAGGCGGTCAACGGCAGCTTGTAATGCAGATTTTACGGCGTCTGCAGGACATCCGAAGAACAACTGCTGGAGGAGATAACATTCCCGACGATGTTTCATTTAATGTTTAGGATGTTATGAAAAGCCCCAAGGCTGTTACAAATCACCCCATGCTGGGGCGATTCGTAACAGCATGCAAGGGGTTTTGGGAAAACGTCTTAGATTTCAAAGATTACGGACTCCAGATTGATCCCATGGAGCTGCACAGTCTAGATGAAGGGGCCCGACTGCTCAACTGGCACAAGTTTGACACCGATATGCAGAATGTTCTTAATTTTGTATAGAGGATTCCAAAAAACTGTTACTCCCCTTTCTCGCCCCCTTTCCGCCCCCTTTTCCCCGGCCCCCTTTGCCCCCCCAACGAAAACAAACCGCCCAGCGAGCTTTGTTTTGAATCGTCGTTTGTGTTTTGGGATTTATTGTGTGGAATGATGGCGTCCCGACAGAAGAAGAGGGTGCAGGCTCACCTACCTTTGAGCTAAGGAGACAGTCATTCATAGACCAGCTAGACTCTCTGTTTGACGTAGTTTATCATGAAGCTACAAGCCAGCACCGACAAGCCAGTGCAACCTCTTCTTCCGTCGGGACGCCATCATTCCACACAATAAATCGGAGGCGTTCTATTTCGCTCGCGCTTATGTAACCGAAACTGACCGTGTGGCGTGCTCACTTGTCTTCACCCCTACGTAATTTTTCACGCTCTATCGTTCTGTGATGTCAGATTATCAAAAAACACAACATTTGCAAAACTTTTGCAGTTTTTTATGAAATTTTCGACTTATTTTTATCTTTTTGGGGTCTCATTTGAGGGTCTAGATGGGCTCAGGAGGGTCGGGTGTCCTACAGAACGACGTCACGGGGTCACTAGAAGTCCAACAAAGGGAGAGGGGGTGGGGCTGGGTGTGGTATGGTGGTAGGGCATACTTAAAAAATCGAGAAAAATGGCAAAAACGTGTTTTTGCCGATGCGCGACCTCTAAATTCTGTTCAAAAATTCTGAAAAAAATCATGGAGCCCTTTTTTTACATAAGGAACTTAAGTCCGGGGTGAGAGGTTGCATTTTCAAACATCGAATTTTTCGTGGGACAGTCTAATGAGCGCCCGGAGTATACGCTTCAGCGCTTTTCCAACCATGGTGACATGGACATGGGCCGTGCCCGCCGGGTGCCATTATTGAAGGGGCCACCTGTTGCCCCCTGACCCGCCCCAACTACGCCTTTCTCGCACAGCGCGCTCAAAGGGAAAACGGCCCCGCGGCTTGACAGCGACCGCGGAAGTGGGGTGCAGGGGGGGCGGTTGGCCCCCCCTGAAATGAAACGGGGGGGGCGCCGTCCCCCCTGTTTTTACCATTGGGGGGCGTCGCAAATTTCTGCATAGTGTCTACATTTTAACCAAAACACGCTAATATTTTCGTAACTTCGCTGGCTTTCAGCTCGCTTCGCTCGCCTTTCTTGGTGCTTTCCACTATTTGATGCCTTTTAACTGTATGCGCTCCATTATAGCTTGTACTTTTCATATTTCGATGGCGTTTAGCTCGCTTCGCCTCCATTTCACTGACTTTGAGGGTCAAAAGCGGCCTCCTAACTAATGTAAATTCCCATTCCCACCCATCTTATTAGCCCCCTTTTTATTCTCCTGCCCCCCCCCCCTCCCCCCCCCACCAGAAAGTCTTGCCCCCCCTGTCATGAACTACTTCCGCGGTCCCGGGGTCATTGGCCCTTTGTGTCATTGGGGGATTGGACGGGGGGTTCGAGCTCAGGTTAGAGGAACGTTTTCCCATTTTGAGGTCCCTCGGCCACCTTTTCGCACCCGGGGCCTGGGCTGAGCTGCACGCGCGCAGCAGGGACGCCAGCACGGCCTTCACCCTGCAGCATGGCGCCCAATCAAAGCCGCGAGGACCTCCACTGTTCCGACAAAATAATGTCGTGCATCTCGGGGGGCCCTCACCGAGTTGATGACGGTGACCCTGGTGCTAGACCAGCTCTTATTTTGCGAAAGTGAGAATTCCGCTGGGTTCCCCGACTCAAAATGACCGAAATGGTGAGAAAACTCTTAATTTGAAAGCCCAAGGTCGTCAGTCTTACCAAAGCCGTGCCCCTAGACCCTATATAAAGGCAAAAAGCCAATTTTTTTTTTCGGACTTTTAAACCCAAAACCCAAATTTGACTCTTGGGGAAACAGGCCAAAAAATACGACCCCTTTTGGGGGAAAATTTCATCCGTTTTGCGATATCTTGACTCCTTCATGCCCAAACGGCCTCCCCAACCGCGAGCATAAAAAAGACGCCGCGCGGGCGGTTGGGGAGGCCGCTTTTGGGGATGAAGGAGTCGAGAAAATCGCAAAACGGACGAAATTTTCGCCCGAAGGGTCGTATTATGGCCTGTTTACCCTAGAGTCAAAATTAGTTTTGGGGAAAATACGAAAAAAAATTTGGCGTTTTGCCTTTATATAGGGTCTTGGGGCACGGCTTTGGTAAGTCTGACGACCTTGGGCTTTCAAATAAAGAGTTTTCTCACCATTTCGGTCATTTTGAGTCGGGGAACCCAGCGGAATTCTCACTTTCGCAAAATAAGAGCTGGTCTACCCTGGTGCCCCTGTCGCCGCGCCCGGGCATCCAGGCCGACTGCTTGCCGGTGGCGCCGTACTTGCCCCCGGTCGCCCTGAGCACCTTGCCGTCGGGCCCCGTCACCAAGGCGCCGTAGCACGAGTCGCCGTGCGGGGTCTGCCTGCACGCCCTGCACGGCCAGCGCTAGCCAGCGCTCAGCCGCCAAAAAACGAACCCGCCCGGCCGGTATACGAACACGGACCCACCTGTCCGCCGCCGGACCTAGCTGCCGCGTCTCGTCCTCGGCCCTGTACTGCTCGAGGACATTTAGGGAACGGACATTTTGTGCACGGTTCTTGACTGTCTCTGCCTCCATGGCGTGCTCCGTCACCTCGATCAGGACCTGAAACAGGGGTGGTTTCGTCCCCGCCACCCTTTCCCTCTCCAGGCACTTTGGCTCAGCGCGGTCGCTCACCACCTCCCTGGCGCCGCCAGGAGGCCGCCTGCCGATGCTCACGGAGTCCTCCAGCGTGACGGGCCATGGCCAGGCATGCAGTGGCTGCGAAGGGTGGGTCCAGCGTCATGTCCGGCTGATTGTCCTGTCGCAGGCATTGCTACAAAATTCACCTCTCTGGGCGACGTCTTGGCCCGCTTCACGTGCTTTGACGTGTCAAGGACGTTCTGGGCGCTGGAGTGGAGACGTATCGACCGTCGGTGTCTGCTGGGGGAAAACGGAGTTAGTAAAGCACCTGGCGGGAACGCACCAAGGGCACCGTGCGGACGCTCACGTCTTGGCGGTGGAAGTGCCTTGACTCCACGTCGCACAGGCTATGCGGCACTGGGGACCCGCTGTGTGCCGCTCGAGTGTGGGCAGGCAGGCTGTCGCACTCACGGGGCGCCCCGCATGGGTGCGAGAGCGACGCCGGGGTCCGGCGGGAGGGAAAACTCAGCGCCGGACCTCGATGAGGCCGCGCAGCCGGATGGCCGCCACGGCCCCACAGTGCGCCAGAAGTCCGGCGCAGGTTTGACGCGTTTTGAGCACCAGTGTCGCTAAATGGGACTCGAACCGAACGTGTGACCCCACCAATGGATTGCTCTCCGAGCGAGGAATCCATTGGAGGGGTCACACGTTCGGTTCGAGTCCTGTTTAGCGACTCTGGAGCTCAAAACGCGTCTAGAGTTTTGGCCGCCTGCGCCGGTTTTCTGGCCCACTGTGCTACGGCTGCGCGGCGCCGGCGCGCTGCTCATCGTCAAGCACACCGGCCATCCCCCACACCCTCGTCGACCAGAAGTGCGTCCGCCACTTCGCGGCCCTGCGGCTGTCGCAGAGGCGATGATGCCACGGCAGCTTCGTCGCTCTGTCTCTCTCGCACTATGCAGAATGTGGTGGGTCGTAGCCAAGTTCCAGGGGCCTGGCCGCCACGGCGACACCGTCCTCCGGGACTGGACGCCACCGTCGTCCGGAGTACGCAGCGAGGCCATTCGGAAGCCCCGCCCCGTGGCACCGTGGCACCATGTGGCACCCAGAGACCCGCAGGTCTTGGGACTCGGCGCAGAATGCGCTGCGCGGCCCTTATCCCCGAGTCCGTGGCTGCACGGAGTGCGCGGCGGCTGGTAAGTTAGCCTGCAGGCGCACGGCCTCGTGGACCACGACGCTGGCTGAGGGAGAGCAAAGGGGGGGGGGGGGGGGGGGTAGTGCGGAGGTTAAGCGTACCAACCTTGCAAATTGTGATAGAGCTTTGCTATTTGGCACGAGTGTTTTTAGGACCAATATCTTGTTTTTCACCCGTGGGGGCATGTCTGATTCCGATGCAGAGCCCCGGAATGGGTCAAAATCGGCGTTTTAGCCGTTTTTCTGCAATTTTGTTCGGTGTAAAACTTCTGAACGCCTCCAAATTTGGGCTATGCATAAAGTGCTTATTCTGAACTTAGTGGTGACCCTACGGATGCATCATGAACCCGGCGGAACCGTCAATCGTCCATGTACAGGGTCAAAACAGCAATTTTATCGGAAGTTGCACCACACGTTTTTGCGTATTGCCGTCCCACAGTTCGTGCTGTGCAATTGGGACGATCCTATTGTCGGATTCTGATTGAAATTGTTGGCCAACCGAGTGCAGGTTACTTACGAAGTGAAGAACCGCATTTAAGAGGGATGAAAACATTCACCCCTCATATGCAGATTCGAAGTTCCAAACG
Organism: Thrips palmi; assembly: GCF_012932325.1. Taxonomy (NCBI): domain Eukaryota; kingdom Metazoa; phylum Arthropoda; class Insecta; order Thysanoptera; family Thripidae; genus Thrips; species Thrips palmi. Next base: position 10,537,636 of record NW_023144630.1, on the reverse strand, counting down.
CCCCCTGCGTCGTAAAAGCATCGAGAGCTGGTATGTTGCTCATTACGTGCCACGATCAGCGTTTGTATTCGTAATGAAGGGGTGCAGAACAGAAAGATAACACTAAGTTACGCAAGACGTCTTTTATACCGCGTGGTGCCTTCACTCTTAATGTCTTAGGAAGGAATTTTCCTTTATACGAAGGAAACAGCGCGGGCATACTACGAAGGTGGTTTTTCTTAGAACCTTACAATGAAAATGCTAAACAGATGCGTATAAACACTTCCACCGAGTCAAGAAGAAGAATGACCAAAGCCGCACATAGTCCTTACAAGTCGCTTGTTTGTTAATCTTACATGTTCATTAGGGTTCTTAAAATGGATAAAACTTCAACCTGGATGAGTTTTGTCACTGACATGTTTTTCAGTGAAAACCCTCAAAACATTCAAATGAGATGTTTTTGGGAACTGTTTCCGGTGATTTATATGACCATTGTTCTTCACTTGGCGTTCTAGTGGAAGTGTCTATAAACGAAGAAACATTGATTCGTATAGGGTACATTCGTAGAATCCTGAGCCGGAAGCAAGCAGACCAGCAGACGCCAAAATGGGCCGGAAACTAACCTCTCTTCGGATCCAAAACTATGGCCGAACTGTACAAATATTGCTCGCGAAACACATATGCACTGCAAACAAGTATCAAACAACTGTTCATGTTCAAGTGTGGCCGATATGTTTGACGAACGTCTCTTTCCCATGTCAAGTTTGGATCTACTTCCGCCAACATGGCGTCTGTGCTTCCGGTTCAGGGATCTACGAAAGTACCCTATTGTAAGGGGACCCCTTGTCTCATGAAGTAACATAGCTTCAACTTCATCCTGAGACATTTAGAGTGTTGGGAATAGACCCTTTGAAACATCGCGGAGTGAAAGCATTTAACGAAGCTATTTAACTTTTGTTATTAAGTTAATAAGAATTCTAGACGTTTACAATACGCATTTTTGTAGTACTTGTGATACAAAAATGATTTTTTTAAATTTCTATTAACTATTTTGTCACGGGGTTTTATAAAAATCATTGACAAGGGAAGAAAATATATTGCAGTTGCAGTTGTTTCGGTTACTTTGTTTTAATAGTTAAACATATTTTTTGTTAAATCTTGTTGTTAAAGTTCCGGAGTGTGCTGGTCAAACTCGGAAGATTATAAATGATTTTTTTCTTCTTTGTTTTGGAAAACGTAACTTTACTGGAACGTGGTAAACGGATCAGATATTGGTGATTTCATGTACAATAGTTTAATTTGACAAAATCTCATGATTTTTGGATTTAAAAACTGGCTGTCAATAGTTGACGTAACTTTGTGCGTGAACATAGTGATGACTCCACTGCTGTTAGAAGACTAACTGAAATGATACAAATTACTGCTGTAAAAGAAAGTGCATATCAAAATTCTTTATATCGATTCTAATGAAATATAATTACATACAACTACATTGGTTACTTGCGTGTTGTAGACGCACTCCTGACAGCCGTAGTCTACGCTCCCAGGCGCCCTACTCGGCCTTATAATGAAAGGTGAATATCTCATCACGGGATCCTGAAAAACTACCGCTTGAAGCTAAAACTGAAAAAAAAGGGAATTAGAACAGTTGCAAGTATAATGGAAACACTCCTTACGGGCTAGTCTGACACCCCTCAGGGCATACACTGATACACGGCATCTCAGGTTGTGTGCAACAATAATCTTTCACAGTACAGAACGTATGGACCGTCCAGGCAGGGACAACAGCTTCAAAACGTCAAAAAATAAACAAAGAAAACACCCAAAATCGATAAAAGTGGCATGTTGAGACCTTTGTGGGGTCGGGAACGGTCCCGACGGAGCTCTCATGCATCTTAAAGTTCCCCACCGAGGTCGGAAAGTCGAAAGGAACCATCGTACAGATATAGGGTCGTCAAGCGTTTCAATTAGAGGCTTGACTGCAAAGAACGTTAAAAAAAACAGCAAAATGTAGCAAAGAAAGCCCTATTCTGACCTCCTGCATCGGTTCCCGACATGCCCCCACGACTAAAATCAAAGATATTGGTCCTAAAAACACTCGTGCCAAACCGCATAGCTCTATCACAATTTGCAAGGTTGCTGCGAAACATGGCGCTTAACCTCCGTACTAGGGGGGGGGGGGGGGGGGGGAATCAGAAACGTCCCCCGCCACACACTCAGGTAGACCGTGTGCACGTGCACAGGTAGAAGCGGCATCCCTGTTTTATTTGCTGTGGCCGTGCTGCGCTCTGCCTGAGACGGTGAGGTGGGACGAGTCGCAGCCCAGCGGCGTGCTCTGTGTTCGCTTCGTCCGAGCAAGCCGAAGCAAGCCCGGTTCCTTCCATCAAATGGGTGCATGACGTTTAATTTGCGTGACCGCGAGGCTGGCCCGAAAGGGAGGCCGGGCCTAAATAGTGAGGAGAGTTCGGCGCCTGCCTGGCCTAGACCGGCCGCCGCCGGCCCGCGGCGCACCGGTGCGGCCGGGCTGCCTACGCGCTCGGCGCCCCACTGCAGGCTGCCTTTTTCGGACAGAGGTTTCGTCGCTCTGTCTCTCGCGCACTTCGGCCGCAGCGGCGACACCAGCAGACTCATTCCGAGAGCCGTTTCGTTCTGTCTCTCTCGCACTCATGAGGCGTCCCGTACATGTACGAGTCGCAGGGACGGACTGGGGTGTAAAGATTAAGGTGGGAAACGCACCCAAGGGGCCTGGATTTGCCTACCATCCAGGGGCAGCGGCGGGTTGAAAATGTAGGTACTGTGCAGGCTTAACTTTAAGGGGAGGTTCTGGTGAAAATGCTATTTTCTCCTAAAAGGTCCCACTGTGAAAATTTGTTAAAAATTTCATGTCTTATCAAGTATTTATTAAAATTTTTCATTGGGGAGGCACATTCTATGCCCTGAATCCAGTCGCAGAGCCTTTTTCTCCCATTTAGGCTATAACTTTAAAAAGCTTCTTGCGCATACTATTTTGTCGTAAAAGGTTGGCTTAGAAATTTTTCACTTCTTCGATTCATTTTTTAAAAATGCCGGCATGCCCATCTCAAAATGTCAATTGCATTTTTATTCGCAAGCTTTCTAACCAAGCATTTCACTAAAATTGATCAAAAATGTACAAAATAGACAAATTTTAGGGACTTTCCAGCTTAAAAAGCTAATAATTAATAATATAATGGAAGTTTTGAGCTATGCATGCCGGAATCTTTTGAAAATGAGTCGAAGAAGTGAAAAATGTCAAGGTCAACCTTTTACGACAAAATAGTATGCGCAAGGAGATTTTTTAAGATACAGCCAAAATAGGCTCAAAAAGACTCTTTGACTGGGTTTACAGCCTGGCATGTGCCTTCAAAAGTCAAATTTTAGTCTCCTCAAAGAAAAATTTTATATTCCGAACAAATTATGACTGTAGGATCCATTTGGAAAATGGCAAGATTTTCACCAGAACCTCCCCTTAAAAGGCGTGGATGAAATATGAAAACGCGTTGTCCTGGCGAGCGAAGCGAGCCTCAACCTCTCGATTTCGTGAAAATATTGTCAGATTTTTAATTGGTTTTGAAGGTTTAAACTTAAATCGGCGTTAAACTACGAACGTGGCGGGCCGCAAGACATTGATCCCTCTTGATATAGTCTGGCGTTGATTTGCTTGTGGTTTGTGACATGAATAGCGACTGGTGTAGCTATCGGCGAGCGTAGCGAGCCGAAAAATTTCCGACTGTTTAAGAACGCGGGCAAAATTTTCGGTATCACAGGAGGCACGTGGGCCCGTGAAGAGACGTATGAATGCGGGCCCCCTCGCTCGGCAGCCAGGATGCCCTGTGCTGGTGGCCCCCTCAACTGCCTGGGCCGGACCCTGGGCCCACTGAGTGCACTGTGCTGTGCCCTGTGGGAGCCCTTGGCGGCCGGGCTCGGGCCCAAATATAAGGTGCTGGTTGAGCGTAGGGGCCTTCCAGCGTCACCACGGCCTGCGAACCCGAGAGTTCCGGGCCTCCTGACGGACCTACGACGGGCCCTGCGGGCCCGGATCCCATACCCGGGCGGGGGGCCCGGGTGGGATTGCAACAAATCCCACCCGGGCCAGTCCGTCCCTGTGTACGAGAGAGACAGAACGACAAAAACGACTCTCGGAATCAGTCTACAGGGCCACTGCCGCGGAGGGTGCTGACCGTGGCCGTGCCCGAGGGCGTATGCCTTCATCTCCAGGGCCCTCCAGGGAGCTGCCGTGCCACCCACCTCCACGGCCGTCGCAGTGGCCTCCACCTCCAGGGCCTACCCGGCCGCCGCGCCGACGGGGCGTCCACCTCCACGGCGGTATCTGTGCCGCAGCTCTGCAACCTCTGCTGAGAGCATATCCGCTACAGAAGCTGCTCCTCCGTCCACCCCCCGCGAAGGCTTTGATCCACGAAGCGGAAGAAGGGGTTAAGTCGAGTTGAATCCGTGCACTTTTGAAAGGCCTGAACCTTGCAGGTGGGAGAACAGGTGGAGAATGTCATCTAAAAATAGATGCAAGAGGATGGGACTTGTCTCACCACACTTATTTTTGGACCAAATTTTCGCTCATGTTTACTTGGTAGACTGATTAGAGGTCACTGAATCAACTCGACTTAACCCCTTCTTCCGCTTCGTGGATCATTTAAGGAAGTGCCTAGTAAGTAGGCAATCCATTTGCCGCTGTGGATCAGGCTGCTCCTCGAGCACCAACTTAAACTTCTAATTTAAAATTAAGTTAATGTTTTTGTTGTCTGTCTCACGCCTCCTCGTCCAGGTGGTAATGTGCAATGCCAACGCCACACCTGCTATAGGCCCGCACCATGTCCCTCTCCTTCTTGGCGGGCTCTCCCAACCCTCCTTTCGCACCCCTTCGGCACTCTCCATGGCGGTGCATAGTGTGGTCGCGTGCCCCAGCTGCGTGCCGCACTGCCTCGCCAACACTCTCATTCCAGGAACGTGACATCACGTTGAAACGAACGTGACAAAATGTCACGTTCGTTTGAGCATTGTGTCACATTTGTTTGGGTGTGAATTGGGCTAAAATCAGCTTGTTCACATTCAAACGAACGTGACACAATGCTCAAACGAACGTGACACTTTGTCACGTTCGTTTCAACGTGATGTCACGTTCCTGGAATGAGAGTGAAGAGGTGCTGCGAGTGCCAGCGTCCTTCACACCGACCTGAGGCGCCTGAAGGGAGGCGCTCTCTCCCTCTCTGCCTACGCGTCCAAGTGCGGCGGGCTGGCCTACCTGTACAGGCGTTCACTGGACGCCACGCCAACTCGCACTCCTCAGCATTGGAATTTTTGCAACTAAAACAGCTGGAAGATTCATACTCTTCAAAAATGTTTCACTATGAAGGAAGTCTCCAAGCCCAAACCTTACCCCATATCTCAAACTGTCCCTGTAATATTGAGCATTTGGTGTGAAAGGCAGATGTCGCTATAGAAAATACTTCATGAAGAATTTCTTATTAATGTCTGAATGTCCTTAATACATTTACACAGCTCGAAATGCATTTTAAAGCGAGTTATTCTATGCTTTCCTCTAAAATTGAAAAAAGTGAGGTTAGGATTGACATAGCCTATCAGTTAATGCTGAGGCGGTCAACGGCAGCTTGTAATGTAGATATTTAGACGTCTGCAGGACTCCCGAAGAACAACTGCTGGAGGAGATAACATTCCTGACGATGTTTCATTTAATGTGTAGAATGTTATGAAAAGCCCCATGGCTGTTACAAATCACCCCATGCTGGGGCGATTCGTAACAGCATGCAAGGGTTTGGAAAACGTCTTAGATTTCAAAGATTACGGACTCCAGATTGATCCAATGGAGCTGCACAGTCTAGATGAAGGGCCAGACTGCTCAACTGGCACAAGTTTGACACCGATATGCAGAATGTTCTTAATTTTGTATAGAGAATTCTGAAATCTGTTACAAATCGCCCCATACTAGACCAGCTCTTATTTTGCGAAAGTGAGAATTCCGCTGGGTTCCCCGACTCAAAATGACCGAAATGGTGAGAAAACTCTTAATTTGAAAGCCCAAGGTCGTCAGACTTACCAAAGCCGTGCCCCAAGACCCTACACTGAGAATGAATTGGTCACCACCATCACCCTTTAAATGGGTGATGCAACTTCGTTGCCCAAATTTTGGTGACGAAAAATTCATCACCCGAAATTTGGTAACAAGCGTTTGGTCGCCCAAATTTGGGTAACGCCGTCGGCGACGCTGTGAGGTTCCCGATGGCGTCCTTCCGGGGCCACCACGATGACCGGAGGCCTCAACGCCACATTGGGTCATCGTGGTGGCCCCGGAAGAGCGTCATCGGGGACCTTACGGCGTCGCCGACGCCGTTACCCAAATTTGGGCGACGATTTTATGACTGCCCAAAATTTGGTCACCGCGGGCTCGTCACCCAAATTTGGGCAACGGTGCGTGCGTTACCCAATGAAAGGGCGATGGTGGTGACTCTTTCATTCTCAGTGTATATACAGTATTCTCCCGCAATAGGTCGACGGCTCGGGACCGGATCTCGGACTATAACGAACACGAAAACCGAACAGCACATGGTGCAAAGGCCGGGCTCCGGCAGTGCTCCGAGCTCGGGGAGGCCATAAAACAATTAGCCGGCCCTTGGGTCCTACACTGGAGTGGCCCGAAACGCTGTGCCGACCGGCGCCTTGCGGGTCCACGCTACCTGGCCAGGTCGGCACTGCGGTTCGGGGTCCCGTCAGCGCCCGGGTTCGCGCGTTTTCGACCTGGCGGCACGGAGGACCCCTGTCAATCATCCCCGAGGGTCGAGCCCGCCGGGCCATAAACCCCCGTGCGTAAGCGGGAGCCGTCACATGAAAACGACTTATTGCGAATCGACCTAATGCGGGAGAATACTGTAAAGGCAAAAAGCCAATTTTTTTTTTTCGGACTTTTACCAAACTAAGTTTGACTCTAGGGTAAACAGGCCATAATACGACCCTTTGGGCGAAAATTTCATCCGTTTTGCGATATCTTGACTCCTTCATGCCCAAACGGCCTCCCCAACCGCGACCATAAAAAAGACGCCGCGCAGGCGGTTGGGGAGGCCGCTTGGGCATGAAGGAGTCGAGATATCGCAAAACGGACGAAATTTTCGCCCAAAGGGGCGTATTATGGCCTGTTTACCCTAGAGTCAAACTTAGTTTGGTGAAAATCCGAAAAAAAAAAAATGGCGTTTTGCCTTTATATAGGGTCCTGGGGCACGGCTTTGGTAAGTCTGACGACCTTGGGCTTTCAAATAAAGAGTTTTCTCACCATTTCGGTCATTTTGAGTCGGGGAACCCAGCGGAATTCTCACTTTCGCAAAATAAGAGCTGGTCTAGCCCCATACTCCCTTACTGCAAAGTTCTTTTCTTTGCAAGCTTTTCTGAGTGAAGCTTTTCTTTGCTCCAACCATCACAGGATCGACTGAGTAGCACTACTCTGGGAGTTAACCAGCTGGTAAGTGTTATCTCGTGTGAACAGCTGTTGTGTAAATAAAATTTTGTCTTTTTTATTTGGCAAGATGTGGTTCGAAATTCTTCTGCTGTGCAGCTATTTGGCCAAGCTTTGTAATGCCAGAAATTTTCTCTTTCTTAGCCAGGGCGGAACCTGCTCAGCATATCATTTCCCTGCAGCCGTTGATGCGACTTCCTTCAAAACATTTGGCAGCTCCTTCCTTAAGTGTTTGTGTCTACAGTGTTGAAAATCAAGTGACACTGTCCTTCTGTTAGCTTTACCGAAAATCAACCTTGGGTTTGGTTTGCGTGTGTGATAATCCTAATTCCCATTCCCCTAAACCCATTCCCATATGATACTGTAAGAATATTAGTAAGTAAAATTAGATTTATGTTTGGAAATTTGTGTGTGCACATGTGCTTCGATTGTAATTACTGACACCTGAAAAGCAACACTACAAATCTATTGGCGGTACACATGGTGTGGAAAAGGCGGTAAAACCCGTACCGCCTTTCTATTGGCGGTAAAATCTGGAGCCCGCCAATTACGCACCCTACAAACTGAACGAAAAAGGCGGTACAAAATTACCGCCAATTGCATGCCATTTAGATGGTGCGAAAAAGGAGGTACAAAATATTACCGCCTTTTACGTTCTCTCAGTGCGCCAATAAATCGGCGGTAAAGCTCTCCAAAGGCGGTACAAACGGTGCTGTAAGGGCGGTAATTTCTGTACCGCCTTCGCATTGGCGGTAAAACCTGGAGCCCGCCAATAGCCAATTACCGCCAGTGAAGGGTGGAAGTATTACCGCCTTTCGATTTGGAGTGAAGCAGCACAGCCCGTTCCACATTTTCTTAGTGTCAAGTTCTTTGACGTTCATTGTTATCAATTCGAGCACATTTCTAAGCACTCTACAAAAAATGTCCTGTCAACGCCGTTAATTTATTACCAATGTTTGCTGTTATTCAATTCACGGCGTTTGCTGTGAACTAGTTCACGGCGTTCACTGTGATCTCGGTTACAGTGTTCACTGTGATCTGGCCACAGTAAACGCCGTGAATTGGAGCCTGATTTGCAGTACTTCGGTGCTCAGCGGCGTCAAACTCACAGTGTTTACTGGGGACCAGATCACAGTGAACACCGCGAACAAGATCACAGTGAATCCCGTGAGCAGATCACAGTAAACGCTGTGAATTGGCCTACAGTGAAAACTGGTAATAAATTAACGGCATTTACAGGACATTTTTGGTAGAGTGAGAGCTAAAAATTTCTTCTTGGGTCATGCCAGACGGAAACAATACCTATGTGACTAGGGGTGATGGACTCGTAACGGAGGCCCTCTCTGGGCCTCTGCCTCGTCACTTTTAGTTCCCGTTCTCGGATATGACAGCGAGTATCGGACTGTGCTCGGTCTCGTTCGAAAGAAGAATGTTGAAAGAATGCTCAAAATTCAACAAAGTATTCACTTACCCCCTCGTGTTTGAACGGGAAACAGTTCAGTCGTCATCGGACATAAGGACGCAGGTCAATTTTAATAGTTTTGAGAAAAACGGTTTTTTTTGTCTCTACCACAGACATGTCAATTTTTTCAAAATATTTTTCTGCATAATGATTATTTAGAAGCTTCTGAATTCTAAGAAAAAAAACAGAACACTGAGAAATCAATATTGAGGGAGATAGACTGACTTGCGCGGTTAGGAACGGTCAAAAATTCTGACATAACCGCGCAAGTCAATGGATTTTAGTTGACTTGCACCCTTTTGTCAGATAATGATTGACATGCGCTCTTATGAACTATAAACGCCTTGACTTGAGTCCTTCTGTCTGATGATGACTGCATTACGCTCCTCTTTTAGGAGTCTTGCATGAGTGCAGATCCATGACTTGCACCCGTATGTGAGATGAGGTTGACTTGCGCTGTTAAGTCAGATGAAGCACCAAAAGGAATTTGACTTGCGCTGTTATGTCAGGTGAACCACCAAAAGTGGTTTGACTTGCGCTGTTAGGTCAGATGAAGCACCAAAAAGTAATTTGACTTGCGCTGTTATGTCAGGTGAACCACCAAAAGTAATCTGACTTGCGCCGTTTTGTCAGCTAATACACGAAGTCTGTAATGACTTACGCTGTTATGTCGGACGAGGCAAAAAAAATCATTTGACTTACCCTGTTATGTCAAATGACTCCCCAAAAGTGATTTGACTTGCGCTGTTATGTCAGATGACACTCTAAAGGTAATTTGACTTCCGCTGTGATGTCAGATGAAGCACCAAACGTGATTTTACTTGCGCTGTTATGTCAGATGAAGCACAGAAAAGTAATTTGACTTGCCCTGTTATGTCAAATGACTCTCCAGAAGTGATTTGACTTGCGCTGTGATGTCAGATTAAGCACCAAAGGTGATTTGACTTGTGCTGGTATGTTAGATGACACTCCGAAAGTGATCTGACTTGCGCTCTTAGGTCAGATGAAACACCAAAAGAAATTTGACTTGCACTGTTATGTCAGATGAAACACAAAAATTAATTTTTTGTTTGCTGTTACATATGATGAAGCACTACAAGTAATCTGACTGAAAATAACGCGCGTCAGATTACTCTAGGCGCTTTATCCAGTAGAATGCGTGTGTATTTGGAAGGCAGGAGTGTCTGGCCAGGTTTTTGCTTGGTTACCGGCGGAATCTGGCGGATTTTCCTACCTTTCCAGGCGGCTGTCTAGTGGTCAAAAACGGGTGGGGAGGGGTCATACCCCCCTTACCTCCCTGCGCATGCAACTGGCTTAATCTGGCATAACAGCGCAGGTCAGATGGCTTTTGTGGTTCATCCGCCGTAACAGTGGAAGTCATATCACTTTTCCTGGTTCTTCTAACATAAGAACGCAAGTCTAATTACTTTCGGAGTGTCATCTGACATAACAGCGCAAGTCAAATTACATTTTCGTGCTTTATCTGACACAACAGCGCAAGTCAAATTACCTTCGGAGTGTCATCTGACATAACAGCGCAAGTCAAATTACATTTTAGTGCTTCGTCTGACATAACAGCGCAAGTCATATCACTTTTGGTGCTTCATCTGACATAACAGCGCAAATCAAATTACCTTTGGACGGTCACCTAACATAACAGTGCAAGTCAAATTACCTTTGGAGTGTCATCTGACATAACAGCGCAAGTCAGATTACGTTTTGGTGCTTCATCTGACATAACAGTACAAGTCAAATCACTTTTGGTGCTTCATCTGACATAACTGACATAACAGCGCAAGGGTCATATCACTTTTGGGTTCTTCATGTGACATAACAGCGTAAGTCAAATTTCTTTAGGAGGGTTTTCTGACTTAACAGCGCAAGTCAAATTACATTTAAGTGCTTCATCTGACATAACAGTGCAAGTCAAATCACTTTTGGCGCTTCATCTGACATAACAGCGCAAGTCATGTCACTTTTGGGTTCTTCATCTGACATAACAGCGTAAGTCAAATTACTTTTGGTTGGTTATCCTGACATAACAGCGCAAGTCGACTTCATCTCACATAAGGGTGCAAGTCATGGGTACGCACTGATGAAAGAGGCGCGTAAAGCAGTCATCATCAGACAGAAAGACTCAAGTCAAGGCGTTTAATTGTTCATAAGAGCGCATGTCAATCATGATCTGACAAAAGGGCGCAAGTCAACTAAAATCCATTTGACGTTAGAGAAACGGGACCAAGTTCAAAAGATGCGGCAGGTTTCAAGGATTCGGAATATGTGAAAATCTCATTTTCTCAAATTTTTGACCTGCGTCCTTATGTCCGATGACGACTGAGTTAGCCGCGTGAATCGCGTTATTCGCATTCGAAGGCAAAGCTCAGCGCACTGTATCTGCTCGTGGTGGGCGCTATCGGAACTACTCTGGAGGTCCGTGGCGACTAACCCCAACACAATTTTTACTTTCTTATTTTGCTTTGTCACTTAAAAATCACTCTCCAGTACAAATATCTAAGTCACCGGTATTGTGAAAATGCCTTTCACTTAACCCAGTTTTAGGCTCTTAGCGTATTTTGACGCTTTGAAGTCTAGAGGTCCCATGGTGACGTCACAGCCGACGGTGTCGCGCTCTGACGCCTTCGAATGCGAATGAGCAGGGCGGCGGCCATGGCTCCCAGCGCCACCCCGAACAGTTCCGAAAACGTTCTTTCATGATTTACCTTAAACAAACATTCAGATATTCAAAACATACCGAAAAGTTCATCTTAATTTGTTTGTCAATAATTGTCAATAATTTGCCTGGACCGTCCGTACTTGCCAACTACGGAACGATCCGTACTTTTTTTCCGTACCCATATACATGGGTTCATATGGAGCAAGTACGGAACGTTCCGTACTTTTCTCCGTACAGTCTTCATCGGCAAAGAGTCGACCGGCAAAGAGTCGACTTCATGCGACGGTCCCCGCTTACGCAGAGGGGCTGAGCTCGAGCCACAATAGTTTTATGGCCCTCCCGAGCTCGGAGCACTACCGGAGCTATTGTCTACCACCATGTGCTGTTCGGTTTTCGTGTCGGCAAAGAGTCGAAATCCGGTCCCGACACGTCGACTCTTTGCCGATGAAGACTGTACCTCCGTCCTTTATTTTTCTGTACCATTTGCGTACAAAAGTACGGAATTTTTTACAGTGTAACGCGATATCTCGGAAATGTCGGCGCGGAGGGGTGAGGGGAGAGGTTAGGTTGTTTACCGTGTTGCGCCAAGGAAAGAGACGACCGCTCTAACTGCTGGTTTTGGCGCGAGGTGAGACGTTTTACGATTTGATTCGACCGAATGTTGCTTGGAAACGCTATTTCAATGCACGCCTCACATTCTGGTTGCATATTTATGCCGCTTTAGCCGTCGGAAATACCTTTTTCAGCACTGTTATGTACGAAGCCTAACCCGCCCCCGTTGTGCGTTCCTCATTTCTTTGGCGATGGACGAGATTGACGATTGAGGACGTTCTATCGGAGGTTGTTGATTTCATCCAACCAGGAAATCCTATCAAACAGCCCAAGAAGGCGGGCCATAAGAAAGTTGCAAAAAGTAAGCTGGCGAGACCGAAAAAGCGAAGAGGACAGCACTTACAAGGCACCTTTCTTGAAGGGGACAAGGAATTGGCTGAGTGCCTGTTCTCTGATAACTAGCTTAAGGCGAGGCCTTGCGGGCTGAACTGAATTAAAATTTACAACCTGCTTCTATGGAAAGGTTGCTGGTTGCTACCAAGGAGACTGTCACATTTTACGGGAAAGTGCATTCTCCTGGACAACGTAAGCAGTTGCATTATCATACAATCTGAGAAGTTGCAATGTTTATACATAAATACTGTATATATTCAACATATGGTGATGAACAAAATTTTGTGCAGGTCGTAATGCGAAGTTATTTGAATATGTGACGAAGATGATGTCGAAGTACTGTATCTCTAACTCAAGTGCAGAGAAGAGGAAGAGGGAATAAGTTGTTGAAGACTCTCCTGCCAAGAGTGCGAAGTCTGATAATTAATCCATATTGTTTTATTAAATGACTGACATAATGTTCTTAGAATTTATGTAATATTTAATTGGCTGAGCGATAGCGAAGCCTGTTACTCCAGTGGGGTTGAAAAGTTTTGTCTGTCTGTCTGTCGGTCTGCCTGTCTGTCGGTCTGTCTGTCTGTCCGCACTACTCCTCCTGAACGGCTCGGCCGATCTCGGTGAGATTTTGCACACTTCTTGGGTATGTCCTTGGCTCGGAACACGCGAAATTTCACCATCCTAGCTCAACTGGTTCAGTTTTTATAGGCGAAAAACACCTAAAAATCGGCGAAAAATAGAGATTTCTGCAGTTAGACCACTTATGTCTTGGAGGAAGGGGGGTCTGGGGGGCGGAGCCCCCCAGCCACGACAAGTTAAAAAGTGACAAGGGTCAAGATCGTGTTATCTGTAGATAAAACAACTCTATTTAGAATGTAGGGGGGTCTGGGGGGCGGAGCCCCCCCGCATTCAACAAGTTAAAAAATAACCGACAACGGACAAGCCATTGCCTGCCGCAGGCAGGCTAGCGCCGCAGGCCAACAAGGTAGGTTTACGCCAGACCGCGTCTGACATCTAGATGGGCTTCTTAATACTATTATGTCGCCGAGATGATGGTCGTACTCCCGGGCGTCGCGGTTTTTTCCGGTGCTTGTTAGGTCGTGCGATTGTCACATTTTTTGAGCTGCCAATAGTGAGTACGCAAAGACTGTTCTTTGTTTTTTTCACCGCTATTCGCTTGTTTTCCACTGCCTTGTGAAGAAGTTGCGTCATCATGAAGAGTTGCTACAGCATTGTCGTTGGTGGTCAATTATGGTCAGAGAGTGTTTTCGGAACGTGCCTTCCGGTGTAGTTTGAGGAGGGCGGAAGTGGACAACCTTCATCAGTGTTGAGCCGTCCGCCATTACGAAGAGTACTAACCAGCCTATTTAGGATTTCGGATTTTGGATTCAAGATGTTGAGTAGATTGAAGCCTTTGGAAGGCGCGGAGGATCCGCACGGTAAGCTTGAAAGTGTTAACCGTAGTATTTTGCTAAAAATTGCGTACAGTTACTGATGTTCGTGTGATGTGGTGTCGGCAGGCATTCTGTCGGATCAGTGGACGAAGACTGTGTTTCTCACACTCATGGATGCCTTGAAGTGCAATTACATGTCCATAACGCCTGAGCTGATAAATGACTTGGAACGGATGATCGAGCCCTATGATCCAAAGAGTATTATGACACACCAAGGTCGCAGCCATGCAGCCTTGTTCAATACGGCTTTGGACGGCCTATACGAGAAGTAAGTACTACTACATTATAAACGGCATGTATTTCTATATTCCCTTGTTCACGTTAACATGCTTCTCGATATTTCGCGCGGTTCTGGGCGGATCTCGATATTTGTTTGGTTAATTAGATTAGGTAAGGTTGTTTACGTCTTATTCCCGTGTATCATGTTGAGGTTAAGTTCTTGGTGGCGTTGACTACACGAGGCGCTGCTTTTGCCATTCGTTGACGGATTTAAGTTGCCGGTAGAACCTCCTAGCAAAGCGCTGGCTATTGCCCTTCGGTGTCGAATGTTTATCAACTTATTTTTTAATTGTGTGTTGCAGGGCGACGAATGGCGTATTAGCTGGGAACCCTTCTAAATACCTAGTGCAGGAAACGCACATAGTGGAGAGCCGATTCCTGCCGAAATTGAAAAACGATCAATTCTGCCGATTCGTACTATCAGTTGCAAAGAAAGTGGGGACGTTGGCTGGGCTCTCATCACTTTCTTTGCAATTGAGGAAGCATGTGCGAACACCTGAAAACAGTTCTTCGTCCAGTGAAGCGGGCACTCCCAAAGCACAAATTCCTGAAAACTATTCGCCGCAAACAGTGCAAACGATCATAGGAGCAAGTACTACCTGTTTTGCAAATCAACCTGCAGAGAGTGGTTAGTAATTGTTTACTTTCGCCACTATGTTTTAATGGTATTTTGTAGCTGTGACTGACAGTTTTCTTGTCTTAGCTGTTACAGAAGAAGAAGACTCTTCAACTGATGAAGACGAAATTTTCGTCAAGAAATCAAGTGCTACAGTTCCAGAAGAAAATCTTGAGGATGATGTTGAAATGGAAGATGTTGAAAATGTTGTACAACAGGAAGGTGACAATGGTAAGTCAATTTTTCTAATATCTCAATACCACTTTCGATGTTTGCACGTATCACGTTCCTTAACGCGTTAGTGGTCTTCTTAGAACTTGATGGACTTTCCTAGATCTTCGTTGTGCTCCCATGAACTTGAAGTTGATTTTGTACAATACGCTAGGTATCTCAGAGATACAAAGCCTTTTGTCATGGGACCGGTGGACTTCCCTAAAGCTCTGAAGATAGTTAGTGTTTGTATGCGCCGCCATTCATGTTTGCCTAATGGCAACCGGCTTTGTGATAAGGAAGTGGCCGTTTCCAGCTATTTGGAACTCACTCCAGGGCGGTTCAACCAGAGGGCTCAATATGTCCCGGAGATGCAGCAGAGGTGCGTTGAAACGAGGCACCTCAACATATCAGTCTTGGGGGATGGGGACTTTGTACCTAACCCGCCGGATGATTGGGGTTATTTACAAGAGGACCCTTTATTCTATGCCTTGCTACGTAACCACCTCATACCTTCAATCACCGCTGCTATGAGTAAGCACCATATGGCTAAATCTCTTGAGCAGGCGTTAATAAATCGTAACACTTGGATGGCCAGTGGGAGTGCCGGTGCTAACTTCGTGGAAACAGCAAAAGGCAAGTTAAGGTGCAATAAGCGTGAGTACTTCGAGAAATACTCCACCGCAGAACTTGCTGCGTTAGCAAAGGCCGCCCCACCACTCGAGGATGCCGTAGCCTCTCAGAAATTTGAGAATGGCAAAGGAAGAGCGATCTACGGGGTCGGTAATATGCACTTCATCATTAATAGTGTATGTACTGCAGGCATGGAAGAAAGATTGTCTAATGTGCCTGGCTTCGAGAAGGGTTATAGTGATGTTAGACTGCGTGCTGTAGAAGAGAAGAGGATCCAACTGTCAGCTGACCCCACCATGCATTATATGTGTGTGGATTACGCTGACTTTAATAGGCAGCACACACCCAAGGCTCAGGAATTAATATTCTCTACAATCGCTGACCAAGCTAAGAGATTAGGCGCCCATCCCGACTACGTGTGGGCCGCCAACTGGGTTGCTGCTTCTAAGAGGAATATGACAATCAAATTCTCCGGCTTTACTGAAGCTCCGAAACACGAACATGTGTGTATTCAAGGTATGTTTAGTGGCACCAGGTCTACTGATCTGATCAACACTCTATTGAATAAAGCCTATATGGATGTCGCTGACGAACTAGTTTTCAGCTTATATGGCCTGCGTTACTCTGGGCTTTACAGGGTGCACCAAGGGGATGACGTGTACCATGCCAATAAGAACTTATCTTATGCTGTCGCTTTGTTCACTGTCCTGAACAAGCTGGTCGCGCATAATTCTTGCGCCAATTTTTTGCCAATGGTTCACAGTACGGATACCTTTTGAGAAGCTTGGTAAACAATATCTGATTCCCGTTGCAGCAGCGAGTCGATTTGAATCCCGCTTCTGCGATTATGACCAACTTTGACGCATGCAAGCTGATGATCAAGCGTGGATCCTCCATCATCTCAGCAACTTTGTGGCACATGGACGGCCAGGCTTTCAGAAGTAAAGTTAGGCTATGTCTTGATGACCAAAGCCCCCTCCAAATTCCTCGCTGGATACTTTGGGCTAGCCATTCCAAAGGAGGAATTGGAGCCCCACCTCCTCTCACAGTGGCCGTGACACCTAAAGTCCCGTCACCCATGCCAGTTGCTGAGGTCGACCCTTTGCAAGTTGCAGGATGTGATTTGCCTGACAAGATGACACAGGATTGGCTGCACTACGTGAGTTTGATCACTGCAGGAGTGAGCATTAACGTTGATGCTTTAAGGGCTTCTAGCTTGAGAGCTAACTATTCAGGCTTGGTCCAACAAGCGGGGTTCAAAGTCTATCAACGGGATCTTTATTTGAAGTGGCAGACCTTAATTGAAGGCCTTGATCTTGACATATGGCGTAATGGGAAGAAATGCACCCTACTAGCTCTAGGACCGACTGATATACAGCAGTCCATCCAGGTGGCTTCAACATCGGAGCTGTTCTACATCACGCCTCCATCTACACCACTCCTCACTCTCCCTGCCAGTATGGTCGCAGCATCGTACCTACCGGCGTTCCAGATGGAGTTACAGAAGGCCGCAGCCAGAAGATCTGCGTCTGGCAATGTCGTCACTGCAATTCGAGCTGTTGTTGCTAAATCTGCGTTCAAGAGTATTGAGAAGACTTTATTAGCCTTTTCGGGTGACATTAAGGCAGCACTGGCTTTCTTGAGAGCTCAGGTGGCATCGGACAAGAAGTGCTCTGATGTAGTGAGACGAGTGGTGAGTTCAATAGATGATCATCTATTCCTGAGAATGTTGAATGCGAGCTGTTCCAAACGCCTGGGATTCCTCACCCCTCTGACAGCTCTCATGCCTCAAGAGGAGATAACTACGTTTGTTGAAAGAGTGTGGGATTTTGTAAGGCGCCACCACACAATTTGACAAGATTAACCAACTGGCGCCCCGCGGACGTTCAAGCAAAATTCTCAGTTGGGGCATTCCATGTAGTACGGTTGATAAGCGCCTTGTTTCGCAGCAACCTTGCAAATTGTGATAGAGCTATGCGGTTTGGCACGAGTGTTTTTAGGACCAATATCTTTGATTTTAGTCGTGGGGGCATGTCGGGAACCGATGCAGGAGGTCAGAATAGGCCTTTCTTTGTTACATTTTACTGTTTTATTAACGTTCTTTGCAGTCAAGCCTCCAATTGAAACGCTTGACGACCCGATATCTGTACGATGGTTCCTTTCGTCTTTCCGAAGTCGGTGGGGATAAGACGCACGAGAGCTCAATCGGGACCGTTCCTGACCCCACAAAGGTCTCAACATGCCACTTTTATCGATTTTGGGTGTTCTCTTTGTTTATTTTTTGACGTTTTAAAGCTGTTGTCCCTGCCTGGACGGTGGGGTAACTGGGGATACTTTTTCACGTTTATTGAACGCCAGAGGCAAGATTCTCAACCCAGACCAATGGATCCTCACTATATTAAAGTTTGACCCTTTCCCCATGATTTCATGCTTGTCTGGTTCATTTGCCTCGATTATATCGTTTCCCAGCGGTCTCGAAAGTGTGTCCCAAGTTACCCCATGACCGGGGGTAACTTCGGACAGTAGTTAATTAGCTACATTCCCATGCATCTATTGATGTAAATGGATGTGATGTAAATGGATGTAATAAATTTAACAAGGGAACGTTTTTAGGTCATACACTCCGATTTCGACCAAACTTTGGGAAATCGTTCGTTGTTAGACTAGATTACGATTGGCCATCAAAGTTGGTGTAACAATACATATCTAGAGGGTCAAATGGGGCTTCACAGTTGAGTTTTTTTCCATTTGTTTTCCTGCTTTTTGGGCCTTAAAGGGCGAGTTTTGGAGTGGACTCTCCGTGTCAAGATTTAAATCATCTCCAATGTGTTTTGGGTCGCTGATGCCGAAAATCACCATTATTTGAACGTCCGATCAAGTTTTCGACCAATTCCGACCAAATTCCCACCAAATTTGGGCCTTTTCCGACGTAAAATATGCAGAGAGCAGCTCCAGACAAAAAAAAAAACACTTGGCCGGGGACCTCTTCAGATCTGGCACCCTCCTGGTTTTTTTGGTTCCTCTAGTGAATACGAATTGCCGAAACACAATTTGGGCCGGATTCGGCACCGATTGACTTTTTGGAAGAGGTCATAAACCCTAAAAATGGCTGTTTTTGAGGGTTTGGGGCTTTTTGGGATCCCGGAACCTGCTAGGCAAATAATCTACCAAAGTGTTGTTTCCGAAAGAAAAAAGTGCGCTCTTTCGAATGCCGGGTCGCGCGAGGCTCTACGACGTCGGGTTTGGACGCTATGGGCTCTCGAAGCTGCTCAATTTCACTATTTTTACTTTTTACTAAAAAAAGTTTCTTAAAATTAAGATGGTTTTTTTTAACAGTGCAGTCATAAAATCGTCGCCCAAATTTGGGTAACGTCGTCGGCGACGCAGTGAGGTCCCCGATGACGTACTTCCGGGGCCACCACGATGACCCAATGGGGCGTAGAGGCCTCCGGTCATCGTGGTGTCCCCGGAAGGACGTCATCGGGAACCTCACGGCGTCGCCGACGGCGTTACCCAAATTTGGGCGACCAAACGCCTGTTACAAAATTTCGGCTGATGAATTCGGGGTCTAGATATCTTATTCACTTAATAACAAAAGTTGTTTCAAAGGGTCTATTCCGAACACTATAAATGTCTCAGGATGAAGTTGAAGCTATGTTACTTCATGAGACAAGGGGTCCCCTTACAATACGAATTAATGTTTCTTCGTTATGGACACTTCTACTGGAACTCCAAGTGAAGAACTATGGTAATATAAATCACCGGAAACAGTTCCCAAAAACGTCTCATTTGAATGTTATGAGGATGGTGACAAAACTCATCCTGGTTGAAGTTTTATCCATTTTAAGAACCCTAATGAACATATAACATTAACAAACAAACGACTTGTAAGGACTATGTGCGGCTTTGATTATTCTTCTTCTTCACTCGGCGCTCTGGTGGAAATGTTTAAACGAATCTGTTTAGCATTTTCATTGTAAGGTTCTAAGAAAAACCACCTTCGTAGTATTCTCGCGCTGTTCGCTTCGTATAAAGGGCAATTCCTTCCTAAGACATTAAGAGTGAAGGCACCACGCGGTATAAAAGACGTCTTGCCGAGGGGGTATGCACTCGCGTAATAGTCGGTTCACTCTATCTGTAATAGCACGCGTAATAATACGCGTAATAGCCGAAATTGTCAAAATTTTGTCAATTTTGGTGTGTTTTAGGTCGTTTTTAGCTAAATTCCGATTAATTTGTGGCGTAACAGAGCGTAATAGCGTAATAGTCGGTACACAGGTTCTGAGAGCGCATACCCCCTCGCGTCTTGCGTAACTTAATGTTATCTTCCTGTTCTGCACCCCTTCATTACGAATACAAACGCTGATCGTGGCATGTAATGAGCAACATACCAGCTCTCGATGCTTTTACGACGCAGGGGGCGTTTGGAACTTCGAATCTGCATATGAATCGTCAGGGTGAATGTTTTCATCCCTCTTAAATGCGGTTCTTCACTTCGTAAGTAACCTGCACTCGGTTGGCCAACAATTTCAATCAAAATCCGACAATAGGATCGTCCCAATTGCACAGCACGAACTGTGGGACGGCAAGACGCAAAACCATGTGGTGCAACTTCCGATAAAATTGCTGTTTTGACCCTGTATATGGACGATTGACGGTTCCGCCGGGTTCATGATGCATCGTAGGGTCACCACTGAGTTCAGAATAAGCACTTCATGCATAGCCCAAATTTGGAGTCGTTCAGGAGTTTTACACCGAACAAAATTGCAGAAAAACGGCTAAAACGCCGATTTTGACCCATTCCGGGGCTCTGCATCGGAATCAGACATGCCCCCACGGGTGAAAAACAAGATATTGGTCCTAAAAACACTCGTGCCAAATGGCAAAGCTCTATCACAATATGCAAGGTTGGTACGCTTAACAACCGCACTAATGCCAGTCCGACCACTTTCGTAGGTCACTATCTCGGAATTCGATGCAACTTTTTTTCCAAGTAGTACTTCATGAGAAAACATGCTGTGCAAAATTTCAGGCCGATCGGACCAGTAGTTCCTGAGATATGGGCTTTTCAATTTTTGGCCCGTCCCGTTTATTTTTTGTAAAAAAATGACGGAGGGACGGGCATATAGTATGATGCATGCTGTGCGTCCGTTCGTTCGTTCGTTCGTTCGTTCGTTCGTCCGAGGACTTCCCGTAGTCCGATCTTGACCAAATTTGGTATGCAGCCTCCTTGGGTGACCCTAAGAACCGCCCGGTGGCAGCAAATCCGATCCGAGCCCCGGGGGCGCTGCTGCAGGTGCATCATGGTCTACATGGGGTCGAGGAGGATCTCGGCAACGGATGCAGCTAGGAGGGCATGTAGGGGTATTTTTGGAATCGGGGCGACGAGAGAAAACCAATGGTGCCAGTTTCGAGCAAATCGGAGAAGTTCGGACCCGGGTTCAAATCCCAGCGGGGTATTTTTGGAACATTCTTTTTTTTCGAGTTTTTGCATTGTTTCTGATGTTTTTGAGGGTGCTGATGACGAAAACGACATTTATTTTAACCCCAGACTCAGATTTAATTCCCGTCAGGGTCAAACATAGGAGAAATTCGTACGTTTCTTAATGAACGGGACGGGCCAAAGTTGCCGATGTATATCGCTACTTTTCCTGTTATTGCCTTAACTGTTGTTTGAGTGGTTTGGGTGAAATTGCAAGTTTCCACATTTTCCGTCCGTGCTACGTTGCTAAAGGAGCTATGGCGTTTCTGAAGATGTTTTCTTGAAGGGAAAACTGTAAGGATTAAGAATCTGTAATCGAATTTGAGATCCGAGTCCCGAAAAAGGGCTAAAAATGGCAAAAATCACACAATTTTCGTTGTTTTTACACAATTTTCAAAGTTATAATTTCCCTATGTCCATATCGTGAAAACCAAAATCTAGTAGCGCAAAATGTAGATCAAGACGTGCCCTATCGAGCTGCGAGACGAAAAAAGGTGGGTATGGGTCTAACTTCGGAGCTACAGCCTCTCAAAAATTGTGTTTTAGACCTAAAATTGCAATTTTGCTAAACGCGCCCTGCAGTTAGTTTCCTTCTTCCCCATCCTAGGCCATGGGTTTCTTCGTGCAGAAATGGTCTGTCTCTTCCGAATGGTAAACCAGAGCCTAGTTATGACTAACGTAGAGCCCGAGAAGTCCCGAAGACTGGCCTAGCCCCTGCAGTTTGGGCAACCCACCCGGCCGCAAGTGCGTGGAAACAAGTGTCGCCTACATTCCAGGCGCTTCGCTTGGCTTTAATTTAGCCGTTACCTCATGTATTGCGTGGTCAAGACCACCCTTTTATGAGGTATGGAGGACTGACCACACTGCCAATCCAAGTGTGAGACAGTCTCACACTATTTAGTGCGAACCACGATGTCTCACGCTTACAAGTGTGAGCTACGTTTGTCCCACGCTTGCAAGCGTGAGACATCATTTGTCTCACACTTACAAGTGTGAGAGACGGTTTGTCCCACACTTACTGCCTATGGTTCCCTGTGGTTTAATGCCACAGGACCCACGCTCGTACGTGTGAGACAAACCGTGTCTCACGCTTGTAAGTGTGAGACATGCCGTGTCTCACACTTGCAAGTGTGGGACACGCGAGGCTCACACTTGAAGGCGTGAGACATCGTGGTTCGCACTAAATAGTGTGAGACTGTCTCACACTTGGATTGGCAGTGTGGTCAGTCCTCCATACCTCATAAAAGGGTGGTCTTGACCACGCAATACATGAGGTAACGGCTAAATTAAAGCCAAGCGAAGCGCCTGGAATGTAGGCGACACTTGTTTCCACGCACTTGCGCCGGGTGGGTTGCCCAAACTGCAGGGGCTAGGCCACTCCTCGGGACTTCTCGGGCTCTACGATAGTCATAACTAGGCTCTGGTTCACCATTCGGAAGAGACGGACCATTTCTGCACGAAGAAACCCATGGCCTAGGATGGGGAAGAAGGAAACTAACTGCAGGGCGCGTTTAGCAAAATTGCAATTTTAGGTCTAAAACACAATTTTTGAGAGGCTGTAGCTCCGAAGTTAGACCCATACCCACCTTTTTTCGTCTCGCAGCTCGATAGGGCACGTCTTGATCTACATTTTGCGCTACTAGATTTTGGTTTTCACGATATGGACATAGGGAAATTATAACTTTGAAAATTGTGTAAAAACAACGAAAATTGTGTGATTTTTGCCATTTTTAGCCCTTTTTCGGGACTCGGATCTCAAATTCGATTACAGATTCTGAATCCTTATAGTTTTCCCTTCAAGAAAACATCTTTAGAAACGCCATAGCTCCATTAGCAACGTAGCACGGACGGAAAATGTGGAAACTTGCAATTTCACCCAAACCACTCAAACAACAGTTTAGGCAAAAATTGAAAAGCCCATATCTCAGGAACTACTGGTCCGATCGGCCTGAAATTTTGCACAGCATGTTTTCTCATGAAGTACTACTTGGAAAAAAAGTTGCATCGAATTCCGAGATAGTGACCTACGAAAGTGGTCGGACTGGCATGGAATGCCCCATGTGACTAACAAGCATCTTAATCCAAGTGGAAGAAATAAAATGAGAGTACCATTAGCTGCTGAAGTGCTAAGTTCAAGTGTGGGAAATGCAATTAAGACCTTTCACCAGCTCAGTGGTGCTTCCAGACTCGCCCATTGCTTGCCGTTTGTTGAGCTGTGCCTTGAAGTGGACAAGTTTTTTGATCTGTGCAATGGGCCGAGAAATGGAGAGAAGGTGAAGGAACATCGTGTGACTGTCACTGCTACGTCGCCCCACCATACTATGTGGGGCACTATGATCGCTTCCTTGCAGAAATGGTCCTTTATTAGAAAAAGTTATGGCAGCAAACATGTACCTCTTTGCATTAAAGGATGGGTTGAAAATATTGAAAGTTTTCGAATTTTGTGGCGCAAAGTGGAGGCTGCTGGCATGGACTGTTTAAAGCTTCGACATGTTAACCAAGATCCAGTGGAGGACCTGTTCTGTCTAATACGTCAGTGTGGTGGCAGTGCCACTGACATAACAGGGAAACAGTTCATTGCTGCACTGAAAACATGCCTTATCACACGCTATGCCAGTCCTGTGAAAGACAAAAATTGTTTGGATGACGACTCCTACTTTGTTAATGATTTGCAGCCCTTATTCTGTCAATCTGATGAATCTGAAGCAGAGCAGCAAGTGCCAGAAGAGTGTCTGATTAGAGGCGACCAGCCTGGCTTCATTCAAGAAGCCTCGTCAAATAACCCGTTGGAGCGTCAGGGATCTACTAAGATTTGGGCATCTATTATGTCGACTTTGGCAAAAGACATCAAGTGCGCCACTTGCCTGTCGCTCGCTCCTGACTTGTTCTGAACCCAGTGAAGACACAATTTTTG
Source organism: Thrips palmi (assembly GCF_012932325.1). Taxonomy (NCBI): domain Eukaryota; kingdom Metazoa; phylum Arthropoda; class Insecta; order Thysanoptera; family Thripidae; genus Thrips; species Thrips palmi. The sequence goes on along the minus strand of NW_023144630.1, from coordinate 10,513,496 downwards.
CCCAATCTTCATCATTAGAGTTATTTCCAACGAGGAAGAAGTTGTTCCACGAAAGAAACACCCTGCCTATTCAAAAATGTCATACCACCACTGTGATGGCAAGTTCTCAGTGAAGAAAGAAGTGTGGAACAAACTTTGGAATTGGGAAACGAACTCGTTCACTAGTCGCAGAAAGTGGGTGTTAGTTTCTAGGGAGTATATCACGGAATTCAGGCTTCTGTGCAAACACACGTTTGTATCCTCCGGAACTAAGTACGAAGATGTCTCGGGACTCTTTCGGCTGCATTCTTATACTTGGTGTGGAACAGGTAATTGCAAGCACTACGCTTACGAATGGTTTCCCGAAAGAAATGAAGACTCGACCATATCAGTACACTCTGCAGGAACTGAAAACCATGCCAAAGCACTTAGCAAAACGACTCAGGTGCGTGGTTGAGAAAGAGAGCTGCTAAAAGAGAAAAAACTTGCAGTAACAACGGTCCACAACCACAAGCTAGAAGTGATTACAGCGTTGAACCCGAAACTTGTCGAGGAAAACAACTGGGATGGTTTGAAAAGTGATGAGGCGTTTCGAAAGATGAGATCAGAGCAACTTCAGTCCAATGATCTGCACAAAGATGATTTCATTGACATTGTTCTCATGCGCCGAAAAGAGCTGCTGATGCCTTCAGAGGTGAGATATATCCAATCTGTTGCTGAACCTCTTGTCGTGCACCTCTTTTCTGAATCTGTTTTAGAAATTGTTTTTGGTTACTTGAAGTATAAACAAGGTAGGTGTACGCCAGACCGTGTCTTGTCGTAATAGGCTTCGCGATGCTGCGCCAGTTACGACAATCCACGCCTGGCGTTACACCTACCTTGGCCTGCGGCGCTTCCCGCCTTTGGCAGGCTAGGTTTCCGCATCCCAAATTTTGCGTGTTTAAGGTCAAAACAGCATTTGATTTCGTGCCTAGGGCTGCATTGGCCTGACTTTTCAACTCGTCGAGGCTGGGGGGCGGAGCCCCCAGACCCCCCATTCTTCAATACAGAAGTGATCTGCCTGCAGAAAACTCGATTTTTCGCCGTTTTAAGGTGTTTTTCGGCAATAAAAACCGAACCAGTTGAGCTAGGATAGTGAAATTTCGCGTGTGCCGAGCCAAGGACATACCCAAAAAGTGTGCTAAATCTCACCGAGATCGGCCGAGCCGTTCAGGAGGAGTAGCGCGGACACACACACACACACACACACGCACGAACGCACGCAGACAGGAAAAATTTTTCAACCCCACCTGAGTAACAGGCTTCGCTATCGCTCAGCCAATCAAAAATGACCGTTCTTTTTAACGCCATCGGAAAATTCATCAGATCATCTTTATACTCTGGCAACACGATTTATTTGTATTCATGCGTGGTTCAAGTAAATCAAGTTTTGCTTCAACTTTGAGCATGATTGGCTGAGCGATAGCGAAGCCTGTTACTCCATTGGGGTTAAAAAATTTTTCCTGTCTGTCTGTCTCTGTGTGTGTGGTCCGCACTACTCCTCCTGAACGGCTCGGCCGATCTCGGTGAGATTTTGCACACTTTTTGGACATGTCCTTGGCTCGGCACACGCGAAATTTCACTATCCTAGCTCAACTGGTTCAGTTTTTATAGCCGAAAAACACCTAAAAAACGGCAAAAAAATCGATTTTTTCTGCAGGCAGATCACTTGTGTCTTAAGGGGGGGGGGTCGGGGGGGCGGACCCCCCCCAGCATGCATCAAGTTAGGAGTAACCGATGATGGACAAGCCATTGCCTGCCAAAGGCAGGCTAGCGCCGCAGGCCAAGGTGGGTTTACGCCAGGCGCGGTTTGGGAGGAACAGGCAGCGAGAAAATCGCGAAGCCTGTTACGACAAGACGGGGTCTGGCGTAAACCTCCCTTGTAAATTGTAAACATGATCAATTTGTGATCGGCTCAATACTTGGACACTTTAGGAAGTTCTGTGACAACCAACTTTGAAAAAAGTGGCCTTGTGTGGGAAGAGTAATTGGCTGAGCGATAGCGAAGCCTGTTACTCAGGTGGGGTTGAAATATTTTTCCTGTCTGCGTGCGTGCGTGTGTCCGCGCTACTCCTCCTGAACGGCTCGGCCGATCTCGGTGAGATTTTGCACACTCTTTGGGTATGTCCTTGGGCTCGGCACACGCGAAATTTCAGTTATCCTAGCTCACCTGGTTCGGTTTTCATAGCCGAAAACACCTAAAAAACGGCGAAAAATCGAGTTTTCTGCAGGCAGATCACTTCTGTCTTGAAGAAAGGGGGGTCTGGGGGACGGAGCCCCCCAGCCCCGACAAGTTAAAAAGACAGGCCAGGGTCTAGCCCCCCAGCCTTGACAAGTTAAAAAGTCAGGCCAATGGGGGTTCTGGGGGGCGGAGCCGCCCAGCCCTAGGCACGAAATCAAATGCTGTTTTGACCTTCAATCACGCAAATTGGTATGCGGATGCCTGGAAAAGAAACCTAGCCTGCCGAAGGCAGGCAAGCGCCGCAGCCGCAGGCTAAGGTAGGTGTAACGCCAGGCGCGGATTGTCGAAACTGGCGCAGCATCGCGAAGCCTGTTACGACAAGACACGGTCTGGCGTACACCTACCTTGTCATAGACTGTGGCTTGTCACTAACACAACAGCTAATCGCATGCTTTGCATCATGTGTGTTTCTGTCAGATGCTTTTTCTAACATTGGTTTATGAGTGTCTCGTCTTCTTGATCGGTATTGCAGCAAAGTTTGTAAGAACGTAAGAAACGTGAAAAATGTGTAGAAATCGTCGCTTGGGCTGACTTCAGGCAGCCACTGCGTCTAATCTAAGGCACGTAATCGTTCTCCCCCAACGGGTAGGTATGGTCTTTAAACCTTCCTTTAGAACCTCTTTGTTACGGAGTGCGATTTACCGCCTTAGTTTGGGAGCGGTACAAATCAAAGTGGATCAAAACGATAAAAATTAACTTCACTCAATTATACCGTATATTTCGGTAAAATACCGTATTTTACCCTTTTTTACGTAACTTCGAATCTTACCGGTATTTTTACATAACTACACTGGGCTATACCAACGTCATACAGCAGCCAGCGAAACGCTTTTTGCTACATCGGGGTAAATATTGTTCGCTGTTTCAGCGAAAACAAAGTAGCCCCTTTTGGAGACAAAATTTTCCCTGTCTGCCCCGCTCCGGCGTTTGGGATTCGCTGTCCCAGCAATATTTGTTCGCTATTCCACAGCGAATTTGTCACTCCTCTCAAATCTAGAAGGCCAAAACTCGCTGAAACAGCGCTTATCTCGCGGAATCAGCGAATTTCATTTTTTCCCGTGCCAGCGTAACTGGCGCAGCATCGCGAAGCTTGTTACGTCAAGCCACTGTCTGGCGTACACCTACCTTGTTCTGGTAAGACCCGTCGAAATGTCTTGCAATGAAATTTGAGCCATGTTACAGTGGCTTCGACGCAAGCGTAGGACGTACCGAAATTTCTTCATTCCATAACCGAATCTTTTTTTGTTTTCGTGTAAGGTGAACTTTCTTCAAATGACAATAGGGTACTTTCGTAGATCCTAAAACCGGAAGCAAGCAGACCAGCAGACGCCAAATTGGCCGGAAACTAACCTCTCTACGGATCTAAAACTATAGCCGAGCTGTAAAAATATTGCTCGCGAAACACATATGCACTGCAAACAAGTATTAAACGACTGTTTATGTTCAAGTGTGGCCGATACGTCTGACTTACGTCTCTTTCCCATGTCAAATTTGGATCTACTTCCGCCAACATGGCGTCTGTGTGCTTCCGGTTCAGGGATCCACTAGTACCCTATTAGAGCGTAGCGCTGCGTAACACTTGCGTTGGTGTTTTTGAATATGTGTAGTTCAAACCAAAAATTTATGGTGAAGGAAAAAGAGCGAAAATTGTACAGGCCCCTGTGAAGGGCGTGAACTGTGTGTTTCAGGGATCAAAACGCTTTACGCCTTTAAAAGGGGCAGTGTTTTTGCCTTTGTCTTCCCCTATTAAACTTGATACGCATGTTTTACGGACGTTCCAATGATAATGTGATTGCGCACACCGAATCAGTGAGCACAAAAGTACGTACACTGTAAAAACAGTGTCTGTAAGGGCGTGGGAAACCCGGACTCTGGTCTTGCCGTGTGCTCAGCACTTATAAACAGCACTTGTGCGTGTACTGAGAACACATTCAATTTTTCAGTGAAGACCAGGGGGCCAATAGCCGCTTCCGAATAAGATATTTTGACGAATCCCTGGACCGGCAATATAAGAACAGATGTAAGAACCAACAGCGCTTCTCTAGAGGGGTTCGTTTTGCACGAAGTTTCGAAATGTCACTGGGCCCGCTCGGATTCCGGTTCTACGTCCAATTTTAAGATTTTTGACACCTTGGTCGACTCGATCAGACCACCGGAAGGGGTCGCACCAAGCCTCGTTAGTTCCTGTCGACGGACACGCCGGTTGCCGACACGGTAAAAAAAAATGTCCTGTCAATGCCGTTAATTTGTTACCAGTTTTCACTGTAGGCCCATTCACAGCGTTTACTGTGATCTGCTCACGCGATTCACTGTGATCTTGTTCGCGGTGTTCACTGTGATCTGGTCCCCAGTAAACACTGTGAGTTTGATGCCGCTGAGCATCGAAGTACTGCAAATCAGGCTCCAATTCACGGCGTTTACTGGGGCCAGATCACAGTGAACACTGTGACCGAGATCACAGTGAACGCCGTGAACTAGTTCACAGCAAACGCCGTGAATTGCATAACAGCAAACATTGGTTATAAATTAACGGCATTGGCAGGACATTTTTTGTACAGTGGACTTTCCAGGGGCTAAACACGCGTAACGCTCCGTTTCTCAGAAAATTTCATAAAATGAAAGTTGCTGGAAATGTAAAAGAACGTTGGACTCAAGTTTTTAATATTCAAAAACTCAAAAAAGTCGAACTTTTGTTGCCTACTTACAGGGGGCAAGAGGTCGGAAATCGACATCGAACACGTTACACATAGGAACTGTTACACAAATGCATGTTCTATTCTTGAATAGAATAGTTATTCTCGAGTATTTGGGATCACAGGAACAAAGACTCAGACTCAATGACCAAAGGGAACACTCCAGAGAGAGATTTATTATTCATAGGTTAGTTGCATAGTATGGACACCAGGGTTACAAGGCAGTGACACGAATAGTTCTCATACCCAACTTCTGGGCGGTACTGCCAACGTAATCTCATACCACTACAACACCTCCCCCAGTCCTGTGCCAGCGCGCGCCACGCCACGAGCCGAGACAGCCGCGCCACGCCGCACCACGCCGCGCCACGCCGGGCTGCGAAGCCGCGACACCCGACGCCTGGTCCAGTGACCCAGAGCCGCGCGGCGCCTCCCGCCGCCCCACCCTCCCCGCCTGCCATGGACGGCGCCCAACCACGACAGCGTCCAGACGACGGCCGCCAGCCTCCAAGCGGCTTTTAGGTGAGCGGCCTAAACTCACCACTCCTCAAAAGGAGGCCAAGAAGAAAGAAGCAGAAGCTGCACGTGCTAGGACAGCTGCTCAGAATGCCACAGAGGCTGAAGAAGATGCCAAACTTGCCAAATCTGTTCGGCGGCTTTTCCCATCACAGAATACCGATCAGCTTTTATCTGATGATGACATTGCGTCAATTGATGAAAAAGATGACGACAAAGATGATGAAGATATGGACAGTTCCTCTGATGATAATGACAATGACAATTCAAAAGACAGAGAGTTGAGTGAATTCAGTGAGTACCCAATGTGAATCGATAATTCTTTTTATATTTTCATGAAAGCTTCAATATTCCATTGTTGTATTTCTTCCTCACAGAAAATCCAAACACTGTGTCCTTCCTGCAGTTTCTTTTGAAATGCTTTGGAACCAAAGAAAGCATCTGTGTCTCTCCCAAGAATGTGAGTTTCATAACTTCAAATATCATCCTTACATAATATTTCTGTTGTTTGAATGTTATGTTTTTCACTCAGGTTTATGCAGTGCCGGTGATTCAGAGTAGCAAGACGGTATGTGTCCGTTCAAATCTAATGTCAGTTATTTGGTTTTCAACATTGTAGTAATTATAAAATTTCATTTGAAGGTGCGTCTCTGATGGTGGACAAGGGAGTCAGAAACATGTTAGTTCTTGATACTCAATCTCAGAAGTCGGGCACAAATTTTGCTAGGAAGACCTTTGGCTTGATTTATGGAGAGGAACAAGTAAAGCTAATGACTGCCAAGGGACGCAAGAAGGGCAGTCTGACAGCATCGCCTGATGACTTGTCGACTATATATGGTGAGTTCTGACTAAACAGTGATTAAAGAATTTCTTTTATTGAAAATTTCATCAAGTATTTAAAATCTTTTCTTTTATTTGGTTGTCTCTCTTTGACTTTGGCCTTTGTTACTGAATACTGTCCCGACTTGACTTGGAGCCAGTTTGTTAGAGCTATCACAAAGAAGTGCTCATCCACTAAGGCCAAAAAAGAAAGGTATGGTCTTGTTTCCTCTCCTCTTAATCCTTAAATAGTAACTGAAAAATGCTATCATATGTTCCATTCCCCCCCCCCCCTTTTTTAAAGGAACCCTCAAGTAGCAAGAAATGCTCCCCCGCAAAGAAAAAGAAGAAGGGCTCAGACTCTACTTCAAAGGATGAAGGCTCTCCTTCCAAAAAGGAGAATAAGATAGTTGTTGAGCCGCTGAAGTCTCCTCTCAAGACTACTGAGAAGTCTCCAATAAAGAGTCATTCGGTGATTGCCTCCCCTGCCAAGTTCCAGAAGAGTTTGGTTGTCACTCATACTGAGCAGGTGTGTACATTTTACTCTTTTCCTTCTTTTAATGAGGCTGCCACACTTCTGTGAAGTCAGTAAATTTGACACTGTTGGCAGTGTAGAATGCAGTCAGAGAAAAGTACGTCCATTCCAATTGGGTTTGCGACATATTCAAGTTCATGGCAGTCTGCTTTTGCCTTCCTTCTGTTTTTGTGTTCCTCTTAAAATGATAGAGTAGGAAATGCGAAAAATGAATTTAAATGTAAAGTAGCATCTCTTTATTCCATACTACAAATTTTTTTATTGAGGTATGATAATTGTTCTTTCTGTTTCCAGCAATCACAAATGTATCAATACAATCAACATCCTACTTATCAAAATTGTTCTGGCTTTTATGTGAGTGAGACCATAGTTTCTTTTTCATTTGAAATTGCTTACTGCTTATCATAGACATTAATATTTTTTATTGTCTATCTTTTTAGGTTGATGGCATGCAGCAAGAGGCTGCGCAACCAATGATGCAATCTGGTCACACTCCAAATGGACACCAGAATGATGCCATGCAGCAAGGGGCTGCATATCCGATGATGCAATCTGGACACACTCCAAATGGACACCAAGGTGGGATGCAGCAAGGGGCTGCATATCCGATGATGCACTCTGGTCACACTGGAAGTGGGGGTCATTACCCACACACTGGAAGTGGAGCCCATTACCCTCACACTGGAAGTGGGGCCCATTACCCTCACACTGGAAGTGCAGTTCATTACCCTCACACTGGAAGTGCAGTCCATTACCCTCACACTGGAAGTGGAGTCCAGTATGCTCACACTGGAAGTGGAGTCCAGTATCCTCAAACTGGAACTGGAATCCAATACCCATCATCTCCCACTGTAAGTAACATTATTTTCATATCTTCCTTTTATTCAATTAAGTCTGATATGGATAACGTGTGATTTGTGGTTCATCACTCCACTTAGGTTGTTTGGCATTCCTTCAATTATTAGAATTTCTTCCTTCATGTATGATTGTAAAGAAAGATTATTTGGTGTCGTAAAATTAAACTTCTGACCTGATAGCTCAGTCTACTTAGAGTTCTTATCGTGAACCTTGCGCTCTGTTATAGTTCAACCAGCTCTGCCAAAAATTGGGCCTCGATTTTTTTTTTGTTTGATAGCACAATTGTTACAAATTGTCACAGAATTTATTTTAAATAGTGAATTTTATAATTGTGAAATTGTTCCACAGAATTTTTTCTATCAGATGCCACCAAATCATCTTTCTTGACACTGATATATGAAGGAAGAAATTCTAATCATTGAGGAAATGCCAAACAATCTAGAAAAAAATGAAGTTATGAACCACAAACCAACTTTTGGCTTTTGGCTGATCAAATAGCATTTTTTTCCATAACTTTGTTATTCAGTGATTATTTTTATTCATGGCATTGATCCTTCCTGCTCTCAAGTGTTTTATTTCTGTTGTTGTTGTTACTTAACTGACACTTTCCTTTTGTTTGTTGCAGGTGTTGCAAGAGCTTTAAGTGGAGCGTACTTCAGTTAGGCGGCTGCAGTTAAGGAACGGCTATAATAAGGACACTCTCTCTGGATTTTCTCTCTAACTATACTATTTCATTTGAATTTTTATTTTATTTTGACTTGCTTCCATTTCTGTTAGGGTGAGCAATAAATAATTTTGAACATACATTGTATCTCATTACCAATCACCCTTCCCACAAGCACCGTGCTCTACACCAGTAGCCCGAGCGGGGCACCAGGCACCCCCTGCAGGCCGCGGCACCCTGCAGGGCTACACCCCCACCCCACCCCCCAACCACCCCCACCCCTCCCACCCCCTAACCCTAACCACCCCCTACCACCGCCCCCTAAAATTGCCAGACGGGGGACTTGAAAGGGACTTCAGGAGGGACATTGGGGGGACGAACGGACCCCAAGAGGGACATGAGGGGGACGAAAGAGGCTTCATGGACGAGGGGGACTTCAGATTTCTTGTACCTCAGATGCTACACTTTGGTACCTCAGAGGGACATAGATTAGGTACTTCAGGGGGACTTACAGCGAGGACTTTCGGAAGGACCGTCGGGGGACACAGATTTCTGTTAGGGATGCCAAAAAACGGCATGACAGAAAAGTCACGCCACATATCGGCGTGACTCAAAAATTCACGCCAATTTTTGGTGTGAATTTCTTGTCATGCCGCTTTTTGGCATGACTTTTCTCATAAAATGCATTGTCATTCACGCGAAATGAGGGCGTGACTCACATGTCATGCCGTTTAACGGCGTGAATTTCGTGTCACGCCAATTTTTGGCGTGACCTTTTGTCACGCCATAAGGCCATGTGTCCGACCATTACGTTTTCAGTGGTAGAACAGAAACAATTTAATATGGGAAATCGACGAGAAAATGATTGGCCGCAAGTCCTCGACCATAACGTAAACATAGCCCTCGATCTTGAAGGACTAGGCCCAGAAGATGTCCTCCGTATCATTCAAGGCCCAGGGGCCTTAGGGGAGCCAGAACCGCAACCACCTGCGGTTCCCCGTGGCCGTGGCCGGGGGCCGAGGTAGAGGACGGGGACGAGGCGTAGGACGTCCACGCATCCAGCCAGCCCGAAGGGCACGCCCGTTGGGGTTCCCGGAACCAGAGGAAGGGGCTGATGAGAATATGGAAATTCAGAGGCCATGGAACACTGGTAAAACCAAAGCGTAACTCTATGCTCGAGTCAAGCATAAAGTTACGCTTGAAGACGTTACGCTTGAAATGAAGCATACTCTGGAAATTCCCCCATGCATTTAGATAGGGGGAATCTTGACGGATGAGCCTGTTACGCTTCATTTCAAGCGTAATTTGATTATGCTTGAAATTAGAGGGTAATACTACGCTTTAGTTTTACCAGTGAAGCCATGCCCGACGTAGCTCAACCATTCATTCGGTTGTTAGAGCTACAGGAGCAAAGGATGGCTCAGCAGGAGGAAAGATGGACGGAACGCCTCCTTACCCAACATCAGCTACAGCCGCCGCAAAATCTTCGCGCTGGAATCGAGGAACCGACGGCATCAACGTCACGAATCCCCGAATACGACGGCGAGCAATGCTGGCTGAGCCATGTGGCGACAGCAATTTGAAGTCGTCACCGCAGGGTGCTCTGAAGAAGAGTGTCCTTGCCATGCTACAACAACAGCAAAAACAAGTCACCTTCACAGAGGTAGACAGCATTCTCGCCAGAACGTACAGCAAGGCGACGTCATATTGGCAGCGAAAGAGGGATTTTGAGACCATGCAACAAAAAGAAGAGCATTCAAGACTTTGCTTTGGAACTCGAGCACGTAGGGCGCCAATACATGGTGACGCAAAACGAGCGAGATATCCAGGAGGCCTTGGTCTCAGCCTTCGTCAAGGGGCTCTATGACAGGAAAGTGGCAGTGCAACTGGCCTATTCCCCTTTGTGAAGAAGGGCGTAACAGTGAAGCCCATGGTGTTCAAGGAAATGAATTCCAGAGCCCAGGTCGATCTGATGGACCTGCAGTCTACGCCGGGCGGTGAATACAAGTTCATCACGACCCTGCCAGATCACCTGACAAAGTTCGTGCACCTGAGGCCTCTGAAGAACAAGGAGTCAGTGACGGTCGCACGAGAGCTGCTGCCGATCTTCCTGGAGTTTGGTGCTTCGTCAGTTTTGCAATCCGACAACGGTCGAGAATTTGCAAACCAAGTTATCAATGCCCTAGAAGTGGCCTGGCCGGACCTCAAAATCGTCCACGGTAAGTTCCTCGGTAATAAATGCTGCGTATATGTTGTAGTTGTACCCTGCGGTACGTCATGACCTTCTCATTGTTGCAGGCCAGCCCCGACATTCCCGAAGCCAAAGTAGCGTCGAGCGCGCTAACCGTGATGTCGAGGGCATTGTGAATGCTTCGATGACGGACAACCACACCATTGTTCAGAGGAAGTTCCTCGGCGTGGAGGACGTGCCAGACAAATTTTTGAAACAAAAAATTCCCATTTAGTCAATTCTATGCACTACTAGGGATGAGTTCCCTGATTTTCCCCCCCCAGATCTGAGAAGTAGCGACAAAATCTTACGAGAACCAAAATTTTAAACGTTTCGACTAAAATTTTCCCAA
>NW_023144630.1:10483350-10501569 GCF_012932325.1 Thrips palmi | reverse complement strand
ACTCACAGACGGAGCCGAGTGGTCCGGCGGCGGGTCGATCGCCGGAGAGGGGCAGGTTCGGCGTCATCCGTTGGAGCGGCAGGTGCCTTGGCCTCGGCGAGGTCGTTGTCAGCGATGTTGGCGACCGGCTCGGCGACGACACCCTCAACCACAACAGCCTTCTCGGCGGCAACCTTGGCGGCGGACGCCTCCTTGACAGCCTCCACGTTGACCTCTTCGGTGGCAGCGTTGGCGGCGGCGGCAGCCGCAGCCTCCAGAGCGGCGAACTTCCTGAGCCTTTCTTTGCGGTTGGGGTCATCCGTTGGAGCGGCAGGTGCCTTGGCCTCGGCGAGGGCGTTGTCAGCGATGTTGGCGACCGGCTCGGCGACGACACCCTCAACCACAACAGCCTTCTCGGCGGCAACCTTGGCGGCGGACGCCTCCTTGACAGCCTCCACGTTGACCTCTTCGGTGGCAGCGTTGGCGGCGGCGGCAGCCGCAGCCTCCAGAGCGGCGAACTTCCTGAGCCTTTCTTTGCGGTTGGGGCGATTTGCTTTCTTACTCGTGGTGGCCTTCTCGGCGACAGCCTGCTTCACTTTGACCTCAGCCTTCTCGACGGCAGCGTGCTCGGCGTCATGCGTTGGAGCGGCAGGTACCGCCTCGGCCTCGGCGTCGGGGAGGGCGTTGTCAGCGATGTTGGCGACCGGCTCGGCGACGACAGCCTCAACCACAACAGCCTTGTCGGCGGCAACCTTGGCTGATCCCCCGTCGGCCTCCTCGGCAAGCCGCTGCTTTTTTCTGGTCGCTTTACCAGGCCTGTGTCTTCGCCTCTGGGAGATGGTATGGGCCGTGCTGGTTGCCTCGGAGGCGGCCTCAGTTTCCTGGGTTTCGCTGTCCTTGGTTGGGACGTTCCCAGTGGGGGCGTCGACGGTGGCCACAGGTAAGAGGTTGGCTTTCCCCGGCAAGGACAGCAAGCAGTCCTCAGAGTCTTCGAATGAATACCTGCGTTTCAGTGAAGATGTGCGACCCTGAAATGCAGAAAAATAGGTAGGCTCAGTCATGTGTTTGTAGGGCTCTCGTCATTGCACGTGTGCACCACTTCGGCTACATGCCTCGGCCAAATTTCCCGTGTGTTCCTTGCATCCCCCTCCTCCCTCCCTCTGAAGTCCCCTTGGACACCTTATGCCGGCGGACCGCCCGAGTCAACGCCGTTGGCGCGCTGTGGGGAGGGAGCCTGTAGCTGTAGCGCCTGCGAGGTAGGCCACCGTCACGTCCCGCAACACACCAGTGTGGAGATGGTGGCCTACCCTGCAGATCGCAGGCGCTACACGGCCATTTGGCCGGCGTAGTTCACGTAGTCTCGCGTAGTCCCACATACATAATCTCAAGAAGTCCCACGATAAGTCTAGCGAAATCCAAGTAATCCCGTTGTCCTATGTACGCCAAAAACCTGAGTGGCGGCCCCCTCAGGGTCCCCGACCCTTGCGCCTGTACTAACCACCCCCTTCCCCCTCCCCCCGCCTGGAGGAACTCCTTGACCTGCTCGTCCGGCTCGTCTCTGCCCTATGGTGGCAGACAGGCAGCAAGCTTGCTCCAGTGACTGATGTCGTGCGTGAAGCTACCGGTTACACAATGCAGACTGTTCTTCAAGACCTCCAGAAGCTGGCCACCAAGTTCGTGACCACGCCCACTCCGGCCGCCACCAAACCTAACTCTGACCCCACAGGTCCATGGCACATGGGCAAGGCAGCCCCCGCCGGGCACGCGGATGCGGATGTCGCCGCAGTACAGGAAAGCACGGCTCGGCACGGCTTTTTTTGACCAAACCCACCCAGGGCGAGTACGAAGTAGCCCAAGCCCTCCAAGCCCAACACCCAGGTGGACGGGGCGTGGCCCTATTCATCAAAGTCACCCTCGCATAGAAGGTATTCCAACCCGATCTCCCACACGCCCTTGGCCTCGAAGCAATCGGCGGGCGCATCCTAACTGACGGCGCTTCGGCTCTGAGCGGGACACAGCGCGTGCGTACCCACCAGGGCCTGGACAGCGTTGGAACACAGAACAGCATCGTGACAACGCCCTGTGGGGCAGCCCGACCACAGACGGCCGGGGCCGCGTTGTGGTGACGACAGGGTGTGTGTCAACGAGGGCTGGGGAGCCCTCGTTGACACACGAGGGCTCGTTGACCAGGGTGGCCAACGCCGGCCAGCGCGACACAGCTGACGACCTGACGATCGTCAGATCGTCAGGACGCCCGCTCGGCGCCCAGCTAGCAACCCTTAGATGGGGTTGGCACTTGGCTAGGCAGCCACGCCTACCTGACCGCTAGCCGCCCGCACGGTGGTGCTGCGTGAGTCGGCAAGCCACGTGCTGAGCACGCTGACGGCGACCCAGCAGACAAACTTCAACGAGTCCACAGAGGCATCACCAGAGCTGTAGGGCCCACCGAGAGGGCGACTGGGGAAAGGGAGGTGGTTGGTGGGGCAGGGGCTAGCCCTGTTGATGACTGTGCGAAATCGCTCTGCTGGACAACGCGCTGCAGACAAGGTTTGGGAGAACGCGCCCTCGCAACATCGCTGTGCAGAGCGTGAAGGCGGCGCGCGAGCAGCCCGACCAGAGCCTCCGGGAGTTCGGGGTGCAAATCGACTGATGTGTGTTGTGCTGGGACACATACCAGGACGACCCCATCATTGGTCGATCACCACAAGCGGGTCCCCGACAACTTCACGGACCCGGCAACCCGGCGGCTGCTGCTCATGTCACGCCCAAGCGACCTCACGACGGCGTTGACGACCGCCAGCGAGTTCGAGAATGCCCCGCGCGTGAAGCGCGTCCGTCAGGTGGAGGTCGGAGTTGCTGCTGCGATGTCACAAGAAGGCGCCGGAGATACACACGACCCCAGCCCGCTGATTGCTCATTTCGCGGAGCTGACGGCCGCGAGGTTGGACGTCGTGAGCGCGAGATGTCCACACGACGCGGCCACCAACATCCAGATCGTCAACGCGGCCTAGTTGGAAGGGCCTCCGTGCGAACCTGCACGTTCGCGTTCGACGTGAACCTGTGCCTCCTGGCTCACCCAGCTGACTGATTCCTAGTCGTTTTCGTTGCTCTGTCTCTCTCGCACCGATAGCGGACACCCCATAAGTGCGAGAGAGATAGAGCGACGAAAACGACTCTAGGAATTACTCTGCTGGCGAGCCGCGGTCCCAGCCGACCGATTCCGAGAGTCGACTTGCTCACTCGGTCTCTCTCGCACCTAAAGGGGACGCCACGGGAGTGCGAGGGAGGCAGAGCGACGAAAACGACTCTCGGAATCAGTCTGCAGCCGCCGCCAAGCGCCCCCTGTTGGCAGCGAGCATTTCTGACTGGGCTCCTTCGGGTTTGTAGGCTGGCCGCGGTGTGCCCCGAAAAGCCGTGGTAGGCGCGGTAGCACTGACGAGAGCTCCGCCCCGCCTGCGGAAGGCACGAGAGCCCGTGCGGTGCTGTGCCGTCAAGTGCGAGGGAGCCAGCATCACCAGCATGCTCCGGTCCCAAAGCCTTCGCGGCTTTGAGTGTTTCGTTCGGGAGAAACCCCCACCTCCGCTTACAGCCCCACCCCCCCCCCCCTTCCCCCCCCCCCTCTCCCTAGAGACCCTCCCGGGACGGGATGGATGGAACTAGGGAGGGACCCTCAGATGGAACATAACAAGTTAACCTAAGTTTACAGAATTAAGGGATTTGTCAGTTTTTGTTGCAGTAGTTTTTGGAGAAAATAGTGACTCTTTATGATATTTGGCAAGCACTGAAACACTCAGGCTTCTTATTTGGTCCGTTTAAGTCAGGTCAACAGTTTGGAACCCCTCTGGCAAATCATAACAAATTGCCAGAGAATCTTGAGAATAAAGAAAAAGAAATTAAGACCTTCAAAAGAGGGTTAAAAAAAATAGCTGTTAGAAAGGGCTTTTGGATATGGGATTGGAAATGACGTTATTTTGTGTTGTTCTGTTGATCCTGATAAAATGAGGACTTTGTTTATGTTCTCTGAAGGTTCTGGATCTTGATGTACCAGTGTCATGTTCCGTATTGATCTCAATGTATTTCGCTTCATGTATGATCGAATAAACAAACTATTCTCACCATGTTTGTTAGTGTTGCAGATAATTCACACTTACCGCTGTCATCTTTGGGTCCCTCGATTTGTTCATAGACACACTGAATCTGGACAGGAAGCAGTTATCCTGGGGAGGTGTGGGCAAGACGATGTCAGAGCTGCTGGAGCTCCCATATTGGACCTGGTAACACAGTTATTTAAAATGAAGAATGCCTCATGCCAATTGGTATAGTTCGTTTCTCGACAATGTTTTCTAGCATTCCAGATAAGTCGACACTTACCACTTCTTCTGGCAAGGGTGGTGTAGGTGGTATAATGGGTCTCTCATTTGTATTCCCACGACAACCACCAATTGAGCTGCTCTCGGTGTCACTACTTACACTCGGGAAAAAATCCTGTAATGAAGGAAGCCTAGGTAAGCTACATATTCTTTCAGGTTTTTTCTTTCAAAGAAACTTTTTTGAATTTAAAGTCTTGTAGAATGCTAGCTTATACAAACAATAGTCAGCATGAATATTTTAAAAGGTTCTATTTTTAAATGACTTTCAGCCATTCAGAAAGAGCTTCAAAGAATACAGATGAAAACCTTCTCATGGGAGTTCATTACATGAATTCAAACAAGCCCTTAATACTCACTAAAAGCTGAGATAAGGAGTTGCCCTGTGGAGTACCAAGGTGCTGTGCACTTCTGACTTGCTCTCCAGTGACATCCTCTTCATCCGCAAGCACATCCTGTAAAAAAAGAGCACCCAGGTAAGCTATATATTCTTGTAGATTTTTTTCCCTCAATGATACTTATTTGGTTTTATAAAATGGTAGCTTATACACAAACAATAGTTAGCATGATTTAAGTAAAGTATTTTTAAATGACACCCTATCCTGCAGAAAGTACTACAGAGAACATAGTTGAAAACTTGCTCATGGAAAGTTCATTACATAAATCAAAACAGCCCTGTTACACTCACAGACAGAGACCGCTGAGACTGCCTCAAGCTTGCAAGGTGCTGTGCACTTCTGACTTGCTCTCCAGTGACATCCTCTTCATCCGCAAACACATCCTGTAAAAAAAGAACACCCAGGTAAGCTATATATTCTTGTAGATTTTTTTTCCTCAATGATACTTATTTGGTTTTATAAAATGGTAGCTTATACACAAACAATAGTTAGCATGATTTAAGTAAAGTATTTTTAAATGACACCCTATCCTGCAGAAAGTACTACAGAGAACATAGTTGAAAACTTGCTCATGGAAAGTTCATTACAAAAATCAAAACAGCCCTGTTTTACTCACAGACAGAGACCGCTGGGACTGCCGCAAGCTTGGATGGCAATCACAGATGCTGTCATCATCAACATTCTGCAATAATACATTGGCAAAATCATTACATTTTTAAATGTATATTTGCTGTTTATTATTATTTCTTACCAAAAAATAGTTTTTAACGCTCTGAAAAGGTGTATACTGTATTTGATCCAGGAAGCGGAAGAAGGGGATAACTCCATTTTGACCATTTTGCAGGAGAAACAAAAAACTGTTAGCAGGAAAATCTAAAACTAAACAATGGGATGTTATAGATGATAACAAGTTAAAAAAAAGTAAGTGGATTTTCTCTTTAACTGCTAGGAACTGAGTCAAATAATTTGGTGCAATGATGCAAACCATACTAAAGTACAACAAAATAATAAAAACTCAATTTTGAGATAAGTCGATTTATTCCCTTCTTTCGGTTCCTGGATCAATTTAATCTTGCACCCGTACAACTCACCTGAGACATCCGCTTGGCTTCTGGTGAGACTGGAGGCGCCAACGAGTCCATCCAGGCCCTATGAGCTGCCCAGTCAACATCGGCATACAGCTGTGGAGCACCACAATTGTCGTCCCCTGCAGGGCTGATGTGACCACCACTGTCTTGAGTTCTCTGCAATACAATATGATACAGGTAAAAACATTTCATTGTTAGATGTAGTTTTGTTTTCAACTATTGTTTTCTTATTAGAAGAATGGAATTTTTTGAAGTGTGCGTAATTGTACTAGCTCTTGCTCCTCCCCCTAATATTAACTATACCAAATGTACTAATCTATCTCCTATCAACAATATATTTGACAGAGTCATGTTGACTTTGGTTGAGTTGTTTCCATTTACCGCTAAATTGAGAGAGTAAAAGGGGTCAAGTTGAGCTACATCTTGTTTCAAAGTGGATTTTCTCTTTAACTGCTAGGAACTGAGTCAAATAATTTGGTGCAATGATGCAAACCATACTAAGGCACAACGAAATAATAGAAACTCAATTTTGAGATAAGTCGAATTATTCCCTTCTTTCGGTTCCTGGATCAATTTAATCTTGCGCCTCCCAGTTATGCACCCGTACAACTCACCTGAAACATCCACCGGGCTTCTGGTATGTGTGGAGGCGCCAACGACTCCATGCGAGCTAACGCGCCTATGAGCCTCTGCCAAGAAAAACACACAGGGAATGAAATTAATCTCCAGTCTTGTTCATAGGCTCTTGAACTTAGTCTGTGGTATTACTTACATTCAGTGGTGTTTCAATTTCTTCATCACAGTCCTCATCACTGCTTTCAGGGCGGGCGGCACCTGGGCTGCAACCGGCTCGTCGTCCACCTCCCCTAGCACGTCCTGCATGGCGACCGTCGCGTCGTGGTGATGGGTACCCAAAACGAGATGAACGATGTTTGAACATCTGCCAAGAAAGACACACAGGGAATGCATTTAATCTCCGCCGATGTTCACAGGCTCTTAAACTTAGTCTGTGTATTGCTTACATTCAGTGATGGTGACCCATTCTGAGACTGCATTGATAGGTCATCTTCATCTTCCTCATCACTGCTTAGCACAGCACGGCGGGCGGCACCTCGGCCTGCAGCGTGGCCGTCGCGTCGTGGAGGTGGGTACCCAATACTGGATGAATGATGTATGAGCATCTGCGAAGAAAAACACACAGGGAATGCATTTAATCTCCGCCGATGTTCACAGGCTCTTAAACTTAGTCTGTGTATTGCTTACATTCAGTGATGGTGACCCATACTGAAGCTGGATTGATGGGTCATCTTCATCCTCCTCATCACTGCTTGGCACAGCACGGCGGGCGGCACCTCGGCCTGCACCGCGGCCGCCGCGTCGTCCACCTCTCCTACCACGTCCTGCTGGCGGTGCCCTCGGTGCTCCTTGAGGTGCCGGGAGGTGCACTTGCTGGTTCTGGAGTGCTGGCTGGCAACCTGCAACGCGGCCGTCGCGTCGTCCACCTCCCCTACCACGTCCTGCTGGTGGTGCCTTCGGTGCTCCTTGAGGTGCCGGGAGGTGCACTCGCTGGTTCTGGAGTGCTGCCTGTCCTGCTGGCTGGCCACCTGCACCGCAGCCGTCGCGTCGTCCACCTCCCCTACCACGTCCTGCTGGTGGTGCCTCCGGTGCTCCTTGAGGTGCCGGGAGGTGCACTCGCTGGTTCTGGAGTGCTGCCTGTCCTGCTGGCTGGCCACCTGCACCGCAGCCGTCGCGTCGTCCACCTCCCCTACCACGTCCTGCTGGTGGTGCCTCCGGTGCTCCTTGAGGTGCCGGGAGGTGCACTCGCTGGTTCTGGAGTGGTGGTTGGTGCCGCAAAGGGAGCACGGGTCGGGGGCCCACCTGAGCTACGGCCAAAGGCACCGGCACAGGGTCGGGCTGCGCAGGTGGCAGCACGATGTCTTGCGCAGGTGGGAGGATGATGCGTTGGCTTGGCATGGCCACTGGTTCTGGTCTGATGGTCCCCGAGAACTCGGGGAAGTCCCTGAAGATTAAAGGAACATTGTACATTTTGTTTTCAATTTGACAGAAAACAGCAGAACAAGCAAAAGTACCGGAAGAGCCGCATCATACGCAGTCCTGTCTCGTTTTCTTTGTTCAGCCAGCCCTGCATGAACTGCCATACATCATCAATTCCCTTCAGCCCCCTCTCCAGGTTCTTGATGAACTCTTTTCTCTGAACGAGGGCAGTCATTGCACGTCTTTGGAGGGCAGGTGTAATGCCCTTCCTCGTTTTATCATAATGCTGCTGCTCCTCATCCCGGATTGTTCCTGTAAACAAAATAGAGGGTCACTTAGATGCGCACACATGCACTGAGAAAACAAATGCAGAGGATTCCGCACAATCTGATGCGGTGTTATTTTCTATCAATTTGACCACACTAACTGATGCGGAGTGTGCCTAACTGATGCGGTCTTTGTTTTGACCGCATGAATTTAGGTGGACTTCAAGATCCCACGATATTTGCAGCAGTGGCAACTTCCCTTCCCAGTCCATCCTCTAAGCGGTTACGTTTGCTTGGCCATCCTATTTACTTCTTAAACAATATTATTTGGGAAACCAGAACATACCTGTCATGTACATATTTGTTACGCTGAGATGAGTGTAAAGTAAAGTTAACAGCGATCAGCTTCAGTAGAGAGCCGTAGTTTGTTTTTTTTTTTAAAAAAAAAACAATGATTGAAACTGCATTTTGTTAGAGATGAATTGTCACAAAATTTTAAAACACAATTCAAATTATTTTTATCTTTCAAGTCCTCTGCAGTCTTGGGTGAGAACAGCACTGAGGTTTCCAATGCTGTCCAGCCCATGGCAAGGTTGAGGTTAAGTCACCGGGCTGCTTTGGCAGAAATATTTTCTATGCCGCAATATAGAAGCGTGTCAACACACGCGAAGCACTACAGTACAACTGTGATTTAGTAATATTCATAATTTTATGGTTTGAAACATCCACAACTATTGAAAATTCGTTTTTTCACACACAGAAAGTTCAAGAACACACACTCTCACAGTGAACAACAAACAACATAAAGATAGGAGTGCCAACCTAACGTGGTAGCGTTAAAATGAAACTTACTTTGGATGCATATTAGGGATTTTTACGCAAATGGTATGTTTATTAAAGCTTAAAATTTGATGAACTATTCACACAAAAGAACAACATTTTAGTTTACTGTCTGACTCAAAGGTGTTACTTTCTTATGTTGGCACTCCTTTGTTTTTGTTTAGCTTATTTATTTTGTTGTTGATCATGACAGCGTGTCAGAGTATGTTTTGAAAGATTATTCCATTGAAAGCGTTCTTGCAATGGTTTGGAATGATTCAGACCCTGAAATTATGAAATTACCTAAATCAAAGAAATGCTGTAGTGCGTCGTATGCGTTGACTTGTTCAAATACAGCAGCACAGACAATTCTTCTGTCAAGCAGCCGGCTGCTTTGCCTTACCAGCACAGCCTGGCTCATAAAAACCAGTAATTAGGCAAAAAAATTATTTAAAGTGATGAAAAGCAACAGTTTGATACTGCATTTAGAACGATATCCAGTGTCAACCAACATTTTACAAAGACAAAATGATTATTTTGTGGCTTGCTGTTTCAAACACACGATATTTACTCATCGCAGCGTTACAAACATTTACATCAAAGGTATGTGTTGGTTAGTCAGAAGTAAATGAGAAGGCACAGTAGATACCATTCCCTTCTGGTTGTCCAATAAGAGACGGAAAGTTGGAATTCTCCACATTTGTTTTTTCACTGCAGTATTAATACACACGACATCCTTGGTACATTCCATGACAGAATAACAGGCCTTGAGACAAAGGTTGTCAGAATTGGCCGAAATTTATTTTGGTGACTCTTCCTTACTAGTAGACTCTAAAAAAAAAACTGTTTTTATTCTTTGTTTTTTTGTTTAACAATTTTAACGACTAAAAATAAGAAATCCAAACGTCTCAAAAGACATTATCATGGATTTGGTTGAAAACTTTTTGGTACCTTCCCCTATTAGTGTACTAAGAGCCTGCAGTCATCAATTGAGGGCTCCATGTACAGGAAAGGAGAAAAAAATATCAGTTATGATGAGATTTTTTGTCACTGTTATGGGCTAAATCGAGACTCTGTGGATTCAGTTTCATGTTTGACCTTGCTTGGGTCCCACAATTGAAAAAGCAATTGATTTCTTTCAAAACTCTCATTTCCCAATATCTCAGGCGTTTTGTCTCTTGTTCTAGAAGTTTTGAATCAGATCATGAAATAAATTAGTGGCATATTTACTCCAAAGATTGGAGGGATTGGAGTAAATACTAATTTACTTCATAACCTGATTCAAAAATTCCAGAATAAGAGTCGAGAGGCCTGAGATACAGCCAAATAAGAGTTTGAAAGTAATCGATAGCTGTTTCAATTGTTGGTCAAACATGAGACGGAACTCACAGAGTGTCAATTGAGCCCAAAGCAGGCTCAATGCAGGCTCTTAGGACGCCAATAGGGGAAAGTACCAAAAAAGTTTCATCCAAATCCATGATGACTCCTTTTGAGATTTTTGAATCTACAAATGTTTTGTCATTAAAATTGTTGACCAAAAATACAAAAAAAAATTCCCCCCAAAAATGTATTATTATTTTGTAGTGTAATCAAGGAAGAGTCACCAAAAAAGTTTGAGCCAATTCTAACAACCTGTGTCTCAAAGCCTGTTATTCTGTCATGGAATGCACCCCTTTCACTTTTTGGAAAATACTTACTGTGAACTGCCCAGAAACCAGGGTTCTTCTCCTGCTGCGCGTTGAACCACCTATGGCTTCCCTCCAGAGGTGAAGTGGTAGAGTTTTGAGGATTTCCAAAGACTGAGAGCTCCTCCTGGAGGGGCTCCAGGAACTCCGTATCAAAGTGGCTGAACAGCTGGCGGACCCTCTGCGTCCAAAGGCCCTTGTCATGGAGGGAAGGTATTATCAGGGTGTTCACAGTAGGAACAATGAGATCGAATTTCAGCCGCGGGACCAGGAGCAGCATACGGAACCCCAACAGTAGCGCATGACTAGAGTCAAGGAAAGCCCTCAGGCGGCAGATCGATTCGGCATACAAGATCATGGCCTAAAATTGCAAAGAAAACAATGTTAAAATTGGCGTGCATGCGATGTCAACCGTACTTTGAAGAATGTGTCAAAAATACCTTCAGGTAATGAAAATAGCAGTAGAGGATCATGAAATGCACTCCTCCACCGAACACCTGCCTGAGGGCATTTCTTTCGGCCGGCTCCTTATCAGTCATTGCCTTCCTTATTACAAGTCCTTTGTCCCGCAGCGCCACGAAAACACCAAGGTAGGCCTCCGTCGATTTGCTCTCCATGACCGCCCAAGCGACCAGGATGATCTGAAAGGAATAAAGGCAAATGATGAATACCATAATTTTTAGCAGCTTTCAACGGCCCGAAGGTATGCGCCGGCTGGCCGAAGCACCCCAACAACTCACTTTGGTCATGCTGAGGACGCCCAGCCGCAGAACTTGTCGCGACGGCGGGTTGGACGGCGCTGAGTGAAAGGTGGCGTCTATGAGCGTAGCGTGTTCTGGGTTGCGCACCGCCTGGTTGTGCCATCTGATCATACGATCGGAGGTGAAGACGATGGCCTGATGGCCTGGAAGCCCTGTCCTCTTGACGAAGAGCGTTTGCTCTCCGTCTCGAGTCAGCCCTAGGTCCCTCCAGTCGCCAGTAAAGGCCTCCACGACGTCCGCGTAGGAGTCCGGCTCATGTGGCGTAGCTCTCTCGGTCCTTTTCCGGAGGCACTCAATCACTACCTCGACGTCCATCACATCGCGGATCTCCTGTGGCAACCTGCAAAACCATTATTCAGTTATGTTCTGAAGAATGAGGAGTTGCCCGCTGGCAGAGGTCGCGTGACCCTAGTTCAAGAGGGCTCCCGGTTTGGACTCCGTCCACGACCCCACTGCACCTCGGCGCTCCGCCGGCCACGCTGACGGCCGCACAGCCCTGCAACTTTCATGAGATGCTGGAGCTGGACACGCCCTGCAGGCCGAGTTTGGCACTCTGTGACCATCCCGAAACGTCAACGTCCAGAACCTGAACGCACTCATCACGAGTTTGCCGCGCTGCTTGACCGGGGCTCACGGGGAGCCCCTGGGGGGTAGGCCGCAAGGAGGCATGCGTGCGTGGCGGAACCCACAGGCGCCTAGGTGAGTGCGCCACGAGACCGGCGAAGGCGGCCAAAATTGTAGACGCGTTTTGTGCGCCAGAGTCGCTAAATGGGACTTACACAGAACATGTGACCCCACCAATGACTTCCTCGTTCGGAGAGCAATCCATTGGTGGGGCACACGTTCGGAGGGCTCTGCGTCCGGCGCGTCCGGCCGCTCGATGGAGGACACCTTCCTCCGTTGGAGCAAGGCGTCGACGGCAAGCCAGGAGCAGGCGACGGACGTTTCGCGGTTTCGCGGCCTCGCGGCCTCGCGCACCGTTGAGTCAAGACGTGGCGGTGACGCGAAGGCGCTATGGCGCGAAAAACGCGTGGACCGCGGTGCAGGGGCCATTCCGGCGCGCCCGCCGAGTCGAGCATAGGCAACCCGCTCACCCGTTGCGTGTTACATTTTACACCCAGTCCCGCAACCGGGCGCCGCGGCCCGCCTCCGTCCCCGACCCCGGGTTTGACTGCACCATGCCGTGGGTCAACCTTGATACGCAGTTCCAAGACGCGGCGCGGGGGTTTGGCTGGACCGACGCCGAGAAGGGACGTAGCCTTCTCTGTGTCCTCCATGGACCCGCGGCGGCGCTGCTGCAGAGACCCTGCCGCCCGCCCGGTACACCGACTACGCAGCGCTGCACGCCCGCCTGCTAGAAAGGTACGGGCCGGCCGCCCGTGCCCGCGTCGCCGAGGCGTCATTGGAGCACCACCGGCGGAAGCCCACGGAGGGCACCCGCGAGTACGCCGTCGCCGAGTTGGGGTTGGTACGCGAGGCGTACCCCACCTGGGCGGAGGATGCGCTGCAGCGTCAACCGGTTTCGTTAACCGGGACATCCGCCACCGAGACCCAGACTCCTTCGCCGAGACCTGTTCGCAGCCCTCCCGCTGGAGGCCGCCCACCAAGCGGAGCAGCCTTGGCGAGTGATACAGCTACGTGCCCGCACATCTCGCTCTGTCCCTTTCACACTCATGAATTGCACCGCAGAGGTGCGATAGAGACAGCGAGAAGTGCTGGCAGCGTAGGGGAAGAGCCCTCCATCTTTGCAGCAGCCACCCACTAGGACGGCGACGTGCGCGTGGCCGCCGCCCGTCCCCCAGCCAACGAGGACCGGTCGCTGGTGGCCGAACTCCGTGACCTGCTGCGAGAGGTGCGGCGGCCTGGCGGGCGCACACGATGCGAGACCTCCACGGGGGGCCGTCGTTCGGGAAAGAACAAGTAGTCCTGTCGACGGGCGCGACAACGGTTACCATCGCCTCCACCGCCCAAGCTGCACCACGGCGCGGCACAGTGGGCCAGAAGACCGTGGAGGCGGCCAAAACTCTAGACGCGTTTTGAGCTCCTGAGTCGCTAAACAGGACTCGAACCACGCGTTTGACCCCACCAATGGATTGCTCCCCGAACGAGGAATCCATTGGTGGGGTCACACATTCGATTCGAGTCCTTTTTAAGCGATTCTGGAGCTCAAAACGCGTCTAGAGTCTAGAGTTTTGGCCGCCTCCACGGTCTTCTGGCCCACTGTGCGCGGGCCCCGGAAGCCCCCCCCCCCCCCCCCCCCGGTGTCACGTGGTTCGCCGCCGGGCTCCTCGACACCCCGCAGTGCCGCTTCTTGCTGGATACCGGTCCTAAGTTTACGGTGGTAAGGCACGGCCCTCAGCATGCAGGTGCAGGACGCGTCCGAGAAGGGCGTTATTGCGCCAAGCTCCGCCGCCCCTGCCGCGTGACGGCTGTCAATCACCGGCGCCGAACTGGCTGTCACTTGCTTCGAGGGCGCTATCCACGAGGAGTGCCTCCTCGGGGGTGACCGTGGCCGCTCACGTGTCAACGTCGACCGGGACCGCCTGATGCTGCGCAACGGCTGCGTCGCCCCATTGACGCGGTTGTCCAAGCTGGGTCACCCTGGAAGGCGTGAAAAGCGGCGCTGGGCCCACCGTCGCAGCACTGGTGTTCGCACGGGGCGTACCCCTTAGGCACGAGAGAGACAGACCGACGAAAACAGTGCTCGGAATCAGTCTCTTGGGGAGCATGGCCTCTATGGTTTGGCGGGTCTCTTACCTCCACACCAAATCCTAACAAGAGATTCCGGTGCCGTCAGTGAATGCTTCCGAGCAGGGTAGTTTTCGTCGCTCTATCTCTCTCGCACTCACGGTGCGTGCGTGGCGGGGTTACATGCGGCTCGCCGCGTTCACCAAGCTGACTGATTCCGCGAGCCGTTTTCGTCGCCCTGTCTCTCTCGCACCGATAGCGGACGTTACATGAGTGCGAGAGGGATAGAGCGACGAAAACGACTCTCGGAATCAGTCTGCAAGGCAAGCCGGCGTGGCACAGTGGGCCAAAAGACCGGTCCAGGCGGCCAAAACTCGAGGCGTTTTGAGCTCCTGAGGAGCAGAGCGGGACTCGAACCAAACGCGTGACCCCACTAGCGCCATCGCTGTCTTCTTAGGGGTGCGAGAGAGACAGAGCGACGAGACGATCCTTCGGAATCAGACGGCTGCCGCCACCCGGCATGCAGTTCCATCTAGTTTTTTTGTGAACGGAAGGTGCCATGGCGTTGGCGCCAATCCGTTGTTAATTTTGATTTCACTGCAACGTGCGGTGATACCAGTTGCTACTAAGTAGGGTAAGATGTACTCACGCCATGGTCCGTTCGGTGTAAATCCTCCGCACCTCCGTTGTTGTCAGGCCACGACAGGCAGTTTTGATTTCCTCGTAGGCAATGGTCCGCTGCATGAGCAGCGGATCTGGCTGACAGGTGTGGTTCTGGTGAACCACATAAGCGCGCAGATCACGCCGCGTGTGACACGCTCCCTTACACATTACACCGGACTTATTATATTTCCGGCACCGGAATTCCAATTTGTCGATGGTGCTATGCCTCTTGTTATACCCGAAGCCATCAGCACTGAAATAAATGTGGGACTCGTCCCCCTGAACTCCCAAAACCGTCACCAGCCGTAGCTCCGGCAGGGCCATGGTTGCTGCGGCCGCTGCAGCCACGCTACTGACAGTAGCAGATCGATGGCCGTTGCCCGCTTGGCGCCGTAGTCGGTCTGCCGCCTGACAGGCTTTGTCGGTTTCCCGCCAAACGAACGACAGCTGATCAGCTGGCTGTAGGTCATTTCCGGTCCGGATTTTATTTACGATATTTGTCGTTCGAAAAATGGTTTGTCCGGCATAAATTAATTTACATGCTCTTATCTTGGAGATGCCTTTCCTTTCCAAATCTACTTCGGGTTTTTATTTGATTTTTGTAGAGTGTAGATTTTTGGCTTGGCGTCGCAGGGGGCGCTAGTGTAGTGTCGTTGTGTTGTTGTTATTTCGCCTCGACATTTCGCCGTCCGTCCGAATTTTTTTTAAAAAAAAATGTTAAGTGTTGCTTGCTTGGTGAGGAAATATTGTTGAGCAGCTAAGCATTGTCTTTTACAAAAGATTCACTTTGAGTCGGTCGGCGGTTAGTGGCCGGGCAGATGGCAGATCCTTCCTCTTTGCTTAGGGCCAGGGCTTGGTCCCATCATGATCGGTCGGAGACGCAAATTTGAAATTGTTCATTAAGTAGACCATCATTTTTTATGAAGCCGCCCTCGCAGAATCATTCCCCTCCCCCTCTCGCACTTCAAATCGATCGTCATTGACTTCGACGTAGGATCGCTGCAAATAAATACTAAAGCGGTGTTGAGGTTAGGATGTTGTTTACAAACTCAGGTTGGCGTTTGCGAAGTAATCATTTCAGACTGGTTAGGAATCCAGCATCATGGTTAAGCTAAATAGAAATCTGCAGAAAAATTTGCTGTCGACCTTTTTTTTATATAACAATTGATTTTTTAAATGTTTTTCTTTCTTAAAAATAAATTTGGTGTAGCAACTTGTTGCCCACCTTGTGTTGAACAAAATTTTGGGCTGTTTGTCTTATCTAGCCAGTGCAACCTAAGACCAAAAAGGTTCACAGTCAGTCAGGTAATAGAAGTTAACATTGTTTTCTTTTTGACGGTTTCATTTATTTTCAGGCTTGAAGATATCAGGTGGAGGCTGTGTTAGCAGACGACAACATGCATCTCACGAGCAGGAACCTATGTTTTGTTTATTTAACCCAGATGCACTGGTGTTTCTGGAGACATTTGCTCTTGGAACCGCTGTCTTATCTGGTCAGTATGATGTATCTTTGGGAGAACTAGTCAGGTATGTCTAAATAGTTTTAAATTTGACAGTTTTGAAATGCTGAAATCATGTGTTTCACTTCTTAATTTTATTTTCAGGCTTGGAAATGTTTAAGGATCCCGAAGCCAGCGGCATTATTTCTGAAGCTGAGAGGTACATCACCTTTTCTGCTTCCTGGCCTTGTTTGAACGAAGCCAGTCTCTTCAATCAATTCAAGCCAATCAATCTCTTCATACCCACTCACTGTAATTGTTTCTTTCTCAAAATAGGTACAAGTCTGTAATTCTGTAAAAGTCTGCATTTTAAACTCTGCTCAGGGAATGTCAAAGTTTGTTTATTTTTTTATTTCATTTTTCAATGGGAGGACCATCTGAAAAGTTCTTGGGTCCATTGGTTTCTAGGGAATATGTATCACCACTTGTCAGTATCCACTTGGGGAGTTTAGCCTCAGGTAAGATTTTGCTCCTTCTGAGCTAACCAAGTGAATTGTTGCAACTAATGGCACTGTGTGGTGCTTGATCTAACTTCAACCTAGTTGGCATAAGCAGTAATAATTTCTTTTTCTGGCTGTCGGCAGACTATAGACTAGATAAGAATCTTACAACAGAGCAAATGCTGCTACAATAATTCCGTTTCTTACTTTCTCTTCTGTTTTTCTTTTATTCAATAGCTCATTGAGTAGCTCATTTAAGTTGCAAGGGATGCTCTGGCTCTCTCGCTCTCTACAGTTTGCTGGCCAGAGCTTTTCTTGGGACTTAGATTGGCTACTGTTTTTTCCTAAATTACAATGTCGTCTTACAATGTGAAGGAAGTTGTTTTGCACCTTGTCAACCTGTGAAACCCCTGAAGTTTGCCCACTGTACAGGGTGCAAAATTGTTTCCTACTGCTCTCAGTTTATTATGTCGCTGAGTTAATTTTTGTTGTGTAGCTTGTGTGAGTTCCAGAGGACGCTCTGGCTCTGTCGCTCTCTACAGTTTTGCTGGCCAGAGCTTCTCTTGGAGCTCTCTAGTCAGTGCAACTGTCCCAGTGCAGTGTGTTAGCTGCCCAGTGCTGTGAGAGACGCCTTGCAATAATTCTGTTTTCATTACCCTGCTAATGATACAGTTTATCATTACAATGTAATAAAGTGTGTATGTGTTAGTGGTGAGTGTTCGTGTAGTCACTAAGTCATAATGACAGTGGGTTTCAAGGCCATTAGGAAATGCATTTTACCCTTATTTTCATTTTATTGTTGATAAGCTCTTGAGACATCCATTCTCTCTCATTCCATTCAATTAACTTGGAAGACAAAAAAAAAGAAAGATTTGTGTGTGTTGCCTTGTCAGTACAAAATATTTTTGATTATCAAATACTGTTTCTATTTCAATTGTGGATAATGTCATATGTCTATGTTGGAGGTTTATTAGTCAACTGAATGCACTGTTATCACCAGCACTTCCTTGTTTAAAATTACAGTGAACTTCCAAAATGGAATAAACTTCTAATATGTGGCAGATTTATCTAGTTACCAAGCAGTGTTCAGAAAATTTCATCAGTGCATTCCAACGGTTGTGAGATTGGAAATCAAGTGTCAAAATGACAGTGGGTTTCAAAGCCATTGGGAAATACATTACACCCTTGCTTTATTTTATTGTTGATTAGCTCTTGTCCTGTTTGTTTTGAGACATCCACTCTCACTTATTTCATTCAATTAACTGGGAAGACGAAAGAAAGAAAGAAAGAATGATTTGTGTGTGTTGCTGTGTCAGTACAAAATATTTTTGGCTATCAAATATTAGTCTTGGTTCAATTGCGGATAATGTGATATTTGTTAATGAATGTTGGAGGTTTACTAGTCAGCTGTGTGTGCTGTTTTCACCAGCCCTTCCTTGATTAAAATGACGGCGAACTTCCAGAATGGAATTAATTTCTAATGTGTGGTAAACTTTACCAAGAGTGTTCAGAAAATTTTATAAGTGCATTCCAACAGTTGTGAGATTTCAAATTAAGTGTCATACTTGCAT
>NW_023144630.1:10462013-10482850 GCF_012932325.1 Thrips palmi | reverse complement strand
AATATTTTTCCAGAAATTTTTCTAATTAAAGCTTTCCCTAAAGATAAGCAGAACTGGTCAGTTTGATACAATAAAGTTCGGGTTAATCAACTTATAGAAACTGTTTCGGATTTAGATTTTCTAATGCTCTTTACAAATTTTAAGACTAAACAAATGTTAATTTAGGAAGTCCTTACCTTTGCCACATTGACTTTCCTCTGGATGCTGATGTTACTGTTGGGCTCATCCCATCAAAGGCAGTAGAATACGCTGTGCCTAAAAACAAACGTTTATGAGTTTAGTTACAAAAGGCCCTTTACATTACAAGTCATTTCTGCTGTGGTAGGCTCTTAATAATTTTAGGACTTTTATTTATAGACAAGCACAACTGGCATACAATATTAAGTCCCGCATAAAAACTGTTTCCCAATGCAATTGCAATTAACGAATATTTGTCTTGTTTTGCAGAAAAAAATGCTGCATGTGCAGAGGAAGATCTGCAAGAACACGCAGCAGAGGGGGAAAATGGTGAAGTCAGTAACGGTAGTGACAGTGTTGATGATGGTCACAGTGCTCCAACCATTGAAAAATCAGCAGGTACATCATTTTTTAGTGCTAGAATTATGTTTTGAATTGGCTAACACATACATTACAAATTTGTTTTTCTTTCTTGCTTTAGAAGTAACCAAGGAGATAGCTCGGCTGAAGACAGAGGCCCAGAGAGTCATAGAAGAGAGAAAGAAAGCAGAGGAAGAAGTCAGTGAAACCAGTTCCTTGGAGGATAGTGAAGATGATGACTATGATCCAGAGTCCGATGCAGAAGGAGTTGGAACAGCAGGTAATTATTTTTGACTGCTAGAATTATGTTTTGAATTGGCTCACTCATACATTACAAATTTGTTTTTCTTTCTTGCTTTAGAAGTAACCAAGGAGATAGCACGGCTGAAGACAGAGGCCCAGAGAGTCATAGAAGAGAGAAAGAAAGCAGAGGAAGAAGTCAGTGAAACCAGTTCCTTGGAGGATAGTGAAGATGATCCAGACTATGATCCAGAGTCCGATGCAGAAGGAGTTGGAACAGCAGGTAATTATTTTTGACTGCTAGAATTATGTTTTGAATTGGCTAACGAATACCTTTGACTACAATTTTCTTCTTCTTCCTTGCTTAGACATTGATAGTGACATTTCCATAGAAGAAGATGAAGAGGACAACGGTATTGAGAAGCACTTCCTGTCATATCCAAAACAATCATCATCAGTTTACGAATTCAAAGAGGAGGGAGCTGAAAAGGGAGTTACCGTAATGAAGACATCGAATACAGTGAGGAAGGGGGAAGTGAAAAGGAAGTGGGACAGACCAGAAGTTTGTATGTACTGTCTGAAAGTCCTGAAGCACTTGGATGAACACATACAAACCCAGCACAAAACCTCAGAAGAGGCCCGAGCATTGAAGCAACTCCGATATGTGAAAAATAAAGAAGAGTATGAATATAAAGGCCAGAAAATCAACGATCAGGAACGAAAGAAATTGAAAAGAGAAGTAATGAGGAGGATCCGAAACCAGGGCCTCTTCTTACACAACTCGCAAATTCTAAGAAAAAGACATGGGGAAATCATACCAGTGAGAAGAGAGGCCCACACCAGAAATATCCAGGACGTACGGCTTTGTAAATTTTGCAAGGCCTTTGTAAGCCGCAAACAATTGGCGATACACCTAAGAACAAAGCACCACCATCTAGGAGGGAGGTACGTCCAAGCAGAAGCAGAGGAACTCCTCCCATCCTCCATCATACTGGAAAAGGATTTCAAAAACAAAATTGTAAGATCTTTACAGACAGACAAAAAGGGCACGTACGCCGTGGTGAAAAAGGACCCCCTCATTTTGGCAATGGGGCTTAAGTTGTTCAACAAGCATAAACACATGCCCCAGCGATACAACTATGTCAGAAACAAAATGAGAGAAATGGGCAGGCTCTTGCAAGCAATAAGAACACTCCTGAAGAACCAAGAAATGGACATGACAAGCTGCTTCACACCAAGCCGCTACAACTTGGTAGTCCAAGCCACCAAAATTGTGACAGAAGAGGAGAACAATCAATTTGGCAAGGCCACACTTGCTGAAAGTGTTGGATACAGTTTAGCAAAGATGGTAAAAATTAAGAGAGGCATGATTATAAGAGAGGAGTTAAATAGAGTGGAGAAAGACAATAAGCTGAAGGAGTTGGAGGAATTTCAATCTTTAAAGGATTCCGAATGGTCAGAGGATATTGCCTATCATGCGAGGAGGACAAGAAAGATAAATTATGCCATGAAGCCACGTCTTCTACCTCTTACTGCAGATATCCAAAAACTTGACAAACATCTAAAGAAGACAATGGATGAGGCAGAAGTTTTGATCGAAAGTGACAAACTGGCAGGTCACAAGAAACTAAGTGAAGCACTTCTGCTTCACTTGCTTTTGTTCAACCGAAGAAGAGGCTGGGAGTTGGAGCGTCTAGAGTTTCAGAGCCTGAACCAACACCATCAGACTAATAAAGACGTAAAGGAGACCCTTTCCCCATTAGAAAGAAAACTCGTCTCATGTCTGAAGATCATCAGAGTCATAGGAAAGGGTGACTCCATTGTTAATGTAATTTTGATGCAAAGACATCTGAAAGCATTTGAAACCTTGAAACAGGCAAGAAAATACTTACCCGAGTTTGATGAAACACATGTATTTGGTAACAAGGGCAAGCTGGGCCACTTGCAGGCGTCAACAGTTTTCAGAAAGACCACCTGCTCTTTAGAATGGCTTAAGTGTCCACAGGCCATACGTTCTAGAAATTTGAGGACACATGTCGGAACGATGGCCTTGCTCTTGAACCTCAATGAAAGCGGGAGAAGGATCATAACAAAATTGCTGGGCCATACTGAAGCCACTCACTTCAACAAGTACCAACTAGATGAGAACACCATCATGCTCGCAAAGGCCTCAAAAATTCTGTTCGCCATGCAGCAGAATCTTAAGACGTATGAAGGGAAGTCGATAGAGGACATCGAGATAGACGAAGATGAAGAAATACTAGAAGATCGAGAAGATCGAGAAGAGAGTGAAGAGAGTGACGAAGAAGCTGAAGAAGAGGTTGAAGAAAATGAAGAATCAGAGAAAAGTTCCGATAAAAAACGCAAAAAGGTTGCAGCACAAAACAGCCCAGATGATCCTGAAGATCCTGAAGATGATCCTGCAGATGAATGCCCCATGAAGGAAAAAGACAAGAAGAAAAGTTCCAACACCCATGGAGATACTAAGAAAAACAAGAGCAAACAGCCGCCTTCAAGACAACGCAGAGCAGCAAAAGACAGTGATTCCTCCACCAATGCCAAAACCAACAAAAAGGCTTCGAGAGAAGGCAAAGCAGAAGCAGCAAATGAAAGTACCGATGACTCTGAAGATGAAGAAACCAGCCACAGGAATAGTAAAAGACTGAAAGTCACCTACCCTTTGTTAAATGAGAAGCAGAAAGCACAAATTCTTGCAGCTTTCAAAGGCCAGATCAAATTAATTGAGTGGGCTAAAAAAGAACAATGTGTGGCTTGGCTTAAGGAAAAAAAATTAGACTCTGCAAGATGGAAGCAGGTGAAAGACTGTGTTTCCAGAGCTATTATCAAGGAGAAAAATAGTAAATGAGGTAGGTAAGCCAATTTCTCATTGAACCAGATATTGTGAATTACTGTCTCCATATTGATTTCATTTTCCTTTAATTTCTTTTCCAGACCTTACACAAGAGGTATATCTGTCCAGAGATGGCTGCTGAAAATGACAGAGAAAATCTGAATCTCCAGAAAGATGAACGATTAAGATCAATTTCTTTCTGTACTGCTGATGTTTAATTGTGCAAGAATTGTAAAAATGTAAATAGTGAAGCAACTTATTTAGATCTCTAATTATAAGTGTTAGGAGGCGTTGATGGTTTGGATGTCCCAACAAGAGAAAAAAGAAGTAGGTTTAAGTTGTTCAATTTTGATTTCCAACTTAGCAACTTATTTAGATCTCTATGTGTTATGAGGCGTTGATGGTTTGGATGTACCGACAAGAGAAAAAAGAAGTAGGTTTAAGTGGTTCAATATTGATTACCAACTTAATTTAAGAAATGTATGATGTTTACATAGATTGTTTTTCAAGTCTATCTTGTTTAAATGTGTTTTGTACTGCTGATGTTTAATTGTGCAAGAATTGTAAATAGTGAGGCAACTTATTTAGATCTCTAATAATATGTGTTATGAGGCGTTGATGGTTTAAATGTACCGACAAGAGAAAAAAGAAGTAGGTTTAAGTTGTTCAATATTGATTTCCAACTTAATTTAAGAAATGTATGATCTTTACACAGATTGTTTTTCAAGTCTATCTTGTTTGTTTTAAATGTGTGGTCTGATTTGTGCAATGAAAATTTATCAGAATATATAACAGTTATGAGACAAATCCAACTGTTCATTAATAAATGCCAAAGACAAGAAAAGCAAAGCAAATGAAAACACCAATAAGAGAATCAAGTGCACTTACTAGACTGGATCCAGCCAAGCTGGTCACATACGGCACGATGAGCTGCTGAGTCAGCAGAGTTCATTGACACATTCGAGACGTCAATTTCCCATGGTGAGAACATCGTAGCATGGAAAAGCGTCACCAAAACTGCAATCGCAGAGATACCTGCACAGAATAATAATTTTAAAGCAACATAGTTACCATGAGTTTAAGTTAAAGATTCATGGCGCTAATTTCTGGCTTGATAGAAAGGGAAAACAGTGTATTGAAAATCACAAATGGCTAATGAGTTAAAGACCAGGGTACAAAATGTACACTGATGAAACAAAGGCGTAGAAGTTACGCCCTTTTAGACGTAATTCTACAACGCCTTTGATAAGGGCGTTAACGCGCACAGGGCAAGTATAAACAGTGGAGAGTCTCTGCTACTAAATTTCAATAGGGGGAATATATGGGAATAAACTGTCTTGTTTGCCATCAATTAATTGATCATGCTATCATAATTCCAGCATGGCATGCCAAAGCTGCACTTCCTTACACAGATATTAATCTGTAAACTCTCTGCCAAAGGAAGGTAGGGATGCTTTCATCTGTACTAGGTTATTCTGTTGTTTACCCTCTCCCAAAAGGGAAACCATTTCCTTCGACCGGCAACGCAGCAGATATGGAATAACACCAAAACCCAACACAATTTCAAAGTCATTCTTTCTTGTGTCGCTGTCGCAAACTCATAACACAAACAAGGCGTGAAGCAGCGTGAAGCTAGAAGCTGACTCCACGAAGTGGTTTACTTGCTCTGTGGTTTGACTACTGGACTGGACCAGGACGCTGCGCAGCTGCTCTGACAGGGGGAGGGGAAGGGGGGAAAGGGGGAGGGGAAGAGGTGGGAGGGGTTCGGTGGTGCGGGGCGGGGCAGGCGCGGCGGGGAAATTTGCACAGGATAGCTGAGGACAGGGGCGGCTCCAGGAAAACATTTTGGATGGGGCCGTCAGAGTTGTTGCCTGCCTCCTCTTCGACCCGCCACTGGTTGAGGGCAGCCACGGGCTGAACGTCTAGCTGAACGGAGAGATTGCCGCTGACGTTGCTCGGCGCCACTGTAGTCCGATTCCGCTGCGCACACTTGTCGCTCTGTCTCTCTCGCTCCTCTACGGTACGTACACTCCATGAGTGCGAGAGAGACAGAGCGACAAGTGTGCGCAGCGGAATCGGACTAGTGGGGGTAGACGTTCCTCACCCCCACGCGGTGGCGGAACGGTTTCCGCCATCACTCCGGAGGGGCCCGTGCCGCCAGCGGGCGGGGCTGGGGCCGTCAGCGCGTCGAACTCGCGAGTCCCACACACAGTGGCACCAGCACCAGCGCCTCATCAACGCTCTGGTGGCGGGCGGGGCCGTCATCACGCCCTTCTCGTTCAGACAAGCTGCGCCTGGGCCTGGGCTGCTGCGAGGTGCGTGTTGTGACGGCCGAGGTTTACATGTACCTCACCACGCAGGGGATCACTGCGCGCCTCCGCTAAGTAATCACTAGAGGCTCATGCTTGACGGAGCCGTTGAACCTTGAGCCTTCTTCGGGACGTGGTTTCTCTTCGCCCCGCCGCGCACCCTGCCGGACGAGCCCTCCTGGGCCCCATGCACCCCGCCTCGCGCTCGCCGCCGCGGAGCTGGCGAACCACGTACAGTCCTTGGACATCTATGAAGCCCAAAAGACGAGGCGGAGATGCGCGCGGCGGGGCAGGGAAAGGTGGGGCCAGCGGGGGGGGGGGGGGGGGGGGGGGGGAGGGTGAGGGGCGGAGCGCCCAGTGCAGAGCGACAGCATCGGAACACTGGTATCACTGCTTTAATTGCTATGCCCACACTGCGCCCAGCCTGAAATCCGTGCGGAGCGTGCTGGCGGCCACACGGCAAAAACTTTGTCGTGTTTTACAAGGACCGGTCACCTCAGCTAAGGGTCTTGGCCCCTGGTCCTTAGGTAAACCCGTCTGGCTAAGGTAGCTTCTTAGCCAAGCGTTTGTTTACATGTCCGCCATGTTGAGCCCATAACCTAATTACCGATGCTTCACACTCAATAAACGAATTTAACCGAGTAAAGGTAGTTAAAGTTTCAGAAAATACCAAGGTAAAATGTGCGATTTTTCCATTTCGAGTGCTCGTTTGCCTCTGGGTGATCTGGTTCATTCACGTTCGTGAAATATGTGGTCGGCTGAGGGAGCGCCGTAGCGTAAACATAATCCAAATTTCTTTCATCAATCCTTCCTTCTTTTTGAAAAGCGAGTACAGAATCGGGTTTAGCGTTAAATTTTACGTAAGCAAAGATGTTACGTTGTATTTTATTGGTTATTTTCTGCATTCCTACAATTGGCAAATTTGAGGTTAAAAATGGCGGACGTGAAAACGAACGCGCTGGGCTAGTTTGGCTAAGAAGCTACCTTAGCCAGAGGGGTCTCCCTAAGGATCAGGGGCCAAGACCCTTAGCTGAGGTGACCGGTCCTTATAAAACACGACAAAGTTTTTACCGTGGCAACAAGGCGCGCGTGTGCTTCAGTTCGTGGCACGGTGTAGAGAGACTCGGTGGCGGCACGGGCCCGCCTGGGCTGGCCCCAGAAATGGGGACGGATTAGGGTGCCTGCCGGCCACCAAGCGAAGCACCACCGTCACCCGGGGGCCAACTAAGACACTCGGCGCGCGTAGCTGCGGTCAGGGCGGCCGATGCTGCCGGCCCGGCCGGCCGCCACCGGTGGCCGGCGGGCGCCCTAATCCGTCCCCGTTTTGGGGGACAGCGCGCGCAAAGGGAAGGGTACCCCCGTGCCGCCACCGAGTCTCTCTACACCGTGGTGTGTGGCGTTGCTCCCCGGACCAGCACAGGCCATCGGCGCACGGCGGCTGGCAAGTGACAGCGCTGTGGTCTTCTAGGGCTTGGTGCCTCGCCGCTAGTGCTGAGCCAGTGTCTGTTCCAAGCACCAGTCGTCGCGGCCGCCGTGGCTGCGGACGGGCCACACGGTGTCCTGGCGCCGTGTAGAGTGCGCTGCTTGGGTATCAACGATGGCGCACTTCTAGCATCGAGGAGAGCAGCATTAGCTGCGCGAGGCGGCGCGCTAGCAGCGCCGGGACCGGCGCCGTCGCCCAGCAGGCTGATTCCGAGAGTCGTTTTCGTCGCTGTCTCTCTCGCACTCATAGGGCGTCCCGTATAGGTGCGAGAGAGACAGAGCGACGAAACAGCACAGCTGTGTTCCGCGGCGAATAGTGTTTTCAAGTTTTTTTAGGCACGAAGTAGCCTTATAGTATACCCAGGATTCAGCCGGCCCGAGATTCAATTTGTGTGGCCCTGTATGCATTTCGGAAATTTTCTATACGATTTTAATGAGACTTTGCAGACTTGTAGAACTTTGAACGCTGATTCTCATGCTGAAATCTGGTTAAAAAGTTGGTGGCCAATTTTGAGAAATTTGCTGTCAAAATCGCCGTTTCCATGGCAAAACTCGACTCGTCAAAGGGAAAAAAGGGAGTGGGGGAGCCGAGCCGGGGGGACCAATGGCCGAGCTTCTTTTTGGGTCTGTACAGCTTATTCCAAAAGCTGAAATCAGCACGTTCGAAATGAAAAATTTCTTTGACTGCAGGTAGACAAGATGCAACAATAGAATTGGTGTCGGTTCGAACGCAGTTTTTCGGGTAGAACTATCCAATAATACTTCTTGATTGGAGTGTTTTTGGACATGCGCAGTAGGTTTGCAACCTGTTTAACAGTTTAACCAACTGTAGCATTTGAAATCTGTATTAATTTTGCTCTCTTTCTTGTTTTTCTTTGTTTCCTGCTTATGAAAATTCATACAAAACAAATTTTCAATTTTTGTGTGATGACTTTCTAAAAAAATATTCACAGATAATTAGCAAAACAAAAGTTCTTTTTTTTTCTGACATAAAGTTTCTCAAATATTACTTTTTTTTCTGTCAATAAAACAATTTTGTTGTTGTGATTCAGTTAGCACTAGGACCACTTCGCTCCACCTCGCGAATTGCAGTGCTCATGTTCCTCGAACAAGACTCACCCGC
The DNA here is from genome assembly GCF_012932325.1 of Thrips palmi. Classification (NCBI taxonomy): domain Eukaryota; kingdom Metazoa; phylum Arthropoda; class Insecta; order Thysanoptera; family Thripidae; genus Thrips; species Thrips palmi. Next base: position 10,474,308 of record NW_023144630.1, on the reverse strand, counting down.
GTTTCGAAACCATCCTTCCCGAGTTTATGAAGTTTGTCAAACCAACCGTCGTGGTGTTGATACGTTGTAAGGGAGAACTATTACACAGAATTGAAGAAAACATGACTAGAGAACCATAGCCTTTTGAAACAAGCCAAACAATTCAACGTCAGCAACAATGGAGGGGTAGTTTTAATGCGCGTCTGCTGGTGCTTTCAGCTTCGCGATTTTCGCAAGGGCGCAGACGCCGAGAAACTAGTTGCCAACACGTGAAAATTAATTTCCTGCCTTCTTTCTGCTGAGAACATTTTAATAATGATGGACTTTAAAGATGTTCCATTGTCAGAACACTGCGCAATACATTAGCATTGGAATTTTTTGAATTTACCAGCATTTTGATTTCTATTTATTGTCAAGTTTAAATTTCGACGGGTGGCACATCGACCACATTGGTACCACTGCCATTGGTAGTCCCCTGAGCCACAAACACCACTTCTTTTCTTTCTCCACACTCTTACACAATAATCAAATTGACTTCGTGACTCCTAGGATTTCTTGAAATCGTATTTTTTGTAACTATTCACTGAAAATCTCGAGGGGTCAACCACTCCCATTTTTTTTGTACACAGTGTGCAGTGACGCGTCGACCCCTTTCGTCGTCCACTTTGACCATGAGAGAAGGGCGCCCTTCTCTCATGCTTTGACTTATCGGCAAAGGAAAACCAGGCTACTATCACCTTCGCGCGAACGTACTGCACATTGATTCGGAACAATGACGGATTATATTAAGTTCATGTATTCTTGTAGAAAACTAGTCCCTTCAACAAAGTATGTTATTTTTTATATGGATTTTACAATGAATATATGACAACCTGGATTGTTTCAAATGATATTATATTTATGTATACATTGATTACATATGAAAGTAAAAATGCAATTTGCTTGAAAAACACGATTACTTCTCTTCATCAGGGTATAAAAAATAGCGCGTGAACTTGTTAGTGCGTTCCTCAAGAGCATTGATTCTATCCTGGAAAGGAATACAAGGCACTTAAAAAAAGTTTACATCAACAAAACTGTTGAATATTACAGTTGAGCAGTTGCTCACCTCTAGGTATTCAACATAGGCAGGTTGCTCATTACTCATGACACAACTGCATCTCCGGCATTGGTAAACCGTTACTAAAGAAACAGAGGAGGATGAATCTGTGGGTACAAAATTATAGATCAGAAATTGCGAGGGTTGTCTCCGGTGTTCCCTTCGCTGTCAGTTAGTTGGCAATGTACACACCCGTACTGCAGCGGCTGGTAGGGTGCAAGAAGCGGCGACGCGCCTCCATGCGCCTCACGAAGGCCCGCTGCTGATCATCAGAGAGAGGCAGCTGAGCTACACACTGTTAAAAAACTTCCGTTCTCAAACAGAGCGGTTCAGCCGTAAGCAGCCAAAATAATTTTGCTTGTTGCCGGGAAACGAGGAATATTTGGTCTAACCTGAGAGTGTCTTATGATATACAACATGTCAGATGACCATTTCAAATGTAATACCGTCAGTAACTGAAACCAGTTCGGTGAAAATGACGAACAAAGGTAGGAATGACTCGCACCATTTACAAACGGAAAAAGTAACGCAAATTTTGAAAACAATGGCTACCGTTAAAGGATTTAACAGAAAAAGGCGTTATACGAATGATGTTTTTTTCGTTTGTGAACATGTAATTTCTGTTTCCAAACAGATTCTTGTTGAGAAAGCGCATTTTTCATTACCAAATAGTAAAATTTTGTTCCAGAATTATTATTTTTTGTTTTAAAACAGAGATTTGCCGTTTGAGAACATCAGTAGTCGTTTTTAAACTTTGCACGAATTTTTCATTCTAAAACGGCTGGATTTCTAACAGTGCAGCTGCAGGCTGTGAGGGCGGCGCGCACCCCTCGGCTGGGGCTGGCGCCAGGGCCGGGGGGCACCGCCGTCGTCCCTGGGTCCGCGTTCTTCGCCCCGGGGGGCCCCGGGGGCCCCGGGCCTCGCCCCCCCCCCCCCTGGGCGCCCCCCCCCCCCCCCCCGGCCCCCCAAAAACTTTTTTTAAAAACCCCCGGGCCCCCTTTTCCCGTCCCCCCCCTTTGGGCAGCCCTTGCAAAAGATGGGCCCCCCTTTTTAAAAATTTTGGGTCCGGAGGCCCTTTCTTTTTCGTCACCTTTCCCCATTTACCAAACCCCCTTCGCGGCAGCACGCGGGTATACTTAGGCTAACCCGGGGGGGGAATCCCCACGCAATGGGGCCCTCTTTTTAGAAAACCTTTTCCGCTTTGCCGCAAAACCCAAATTGAAAATTTTTCTTTTTGGGTTTTTTGGCCTTTTAACAAAACCCCTTTTTTGGTGGGAAAAAAGGGGAAAACGAATTTCGGAAACCGGGTTGGGGTAGGCTGACTGCGTTCAGTGCTTAGTCGCTCTCTCTGCCTCACACTCCTACGCGATTCCCCATGGGTGCGAGAGAGACAGAGCGACGAGGCAACTGTTCCGAACAGTGCTTTTGTCGATCTTCTGACTCTCTCGCACTCATGAAGCACCCCGTGTACAAGTGTGAGAGAGTGACCAAGTGCTGGGGAATCAGTTACAGACCCCGCCACCTGCTACTGTTCGCCAGTATGCTGATTCTGAACAGTGACTCATTGCTCTGTATACCTCGGCCCCATGCGAGACGCCCCATGAGTGCGACAGAGAGCGCTGTTCAAGATAAACCTACAGATGCCTGCATTTTTGTATAGTGCCGTTCCAGTCCGTACCTCACGACGGTGGCGCCCGCACACGCGGACCACTCCTCTTGTCACCCGGCAGATTGGGCACCAACGGGCGCACTTCATTATGAACCGCCGAAGAGCGACCTTCAGTTGGTGCATGTCATTTTTTGGGGATTTCTCAGTAAAACCTTTGGCATTGTTCGGGTGGCCTGGGGGGCCGTCCCCCAAAAAATGTGCTTTCCCCGGGCTCTCACCCTTTTTGCTTCATCCTGAAAAAAAAAAGTGCGAGCTGAAAAAAAACCCCCCCGGGGGGGAGAAGGGAGGGGCCCGCACCGCCGCCCAGTTGTCCTTGGTGGTGGGCTTGACGTCCTCCTGGAAGGTGCCCCCGAGGGCCTTCAGCTTGTCGGGGTAGGGGAAGGGGGAGGGCAACCCCCTTGGGCCGCCCCCGGCGGCCAGCACGCCGCACTTGTCCGGGTTGGCGAGGGGCCCCCGGCCCCGGAAAGGGGGCCTGACCCATCAATCCCGCCCCCCTCCGACCGTATGTTTTTGATTTTTTTCGTTTGTTTAGGTTTGTTTAGCGTTTGTTTTGCTTTGGTTTGTATCCCGACCCGGGTTTCAAGGGGCCCCCCCCCAAAACGCCGAAGAAGTTGGCCCGACCCACTTTTAAACCCGGGGTCCTAACTTAACGCTGGTTTGTTATTTCGACTCGAAATCGTTAGTTTACGTTTGTTTTGCCAAAAGTTCAGCTCTCGGAAGACCCAGTTTGGTCATAGAAGCAGAAATCCGGGTCGGGATACAATCCAGAAGCAAAACAAACGCTAAACAAACCTAAACAAACGAAAAACAATCAAAAACATACGGTCGGACTTGGGTGGGATTGATGGGTCAGGCCACCTTCACAGAGGTTCAGAAGAGCACAAAATTTGGGGTGCATAAGGCCTAAGGCCTAGTAGACTGCCCGATTCTTCCAATTCAACCGAACACAAAAGAAATCATTTACATCAACACGGCGCAATCGAGTTTTTTCCTCAATTCTATGATTTTTGTGTTTTTCGGTGTCTTTACTGAACCTTAATATTAGGTTAGGGGAGATTTTCGAGAAGAGCAATTAGCCTAATGCCCCTAAAATTTTTTTTCCCCTTTTCCATCGGTGCAAAGCGTTTTCAAAAACACAGTCTAGTTTTCATAATCTCGAACAAGTGCGCAACCTCTGCACTGACGGCGCGAGCATCGCTTCACGCTCTCCCTAAGCCGTTGCCACCCCCTGGGGGAGATGAGGGTCCTCCCTCCTGCCCTTCATCTTCACTGGACTGAAACATTTAGGGTTCAACACGATAAGTTTCATGAGAAATAGAATGACAGAACAGGAACCAAAATTGGAAGCTTATAAGCCAAACTGCCAGTTTAGGTAGGTGAAAGCACAGATCAAGAAGACGAGACACTCATAAACCAATGTTAGAAAATCTCATTCAACGAACGTTAATGAAAGCAGATGATACTCGTTTGGTTTTCTTATACGGGGTAGTATGCGGGATCATTCCAAAGATAGTATTTAAAATTGTGCCCCAGGCCGGGCCGAATCGGGAGACATTGTTGCGCGATACTCCGCGCCGTGGCAGGCGGGGAGGGATTGTCAATGCAAGGAGGGGGTGCCATTGTTTACGCCCGGTGCCGCTGGCGCTGTACCGTGGAGGGATTGTCGAATTCCGCGCAGGCTGCGCCTCACCGCCAGCCAGCCAGCCAGACACACCAGCCCGCCCCGGCCGCCAGCCCCTATTATATTGTTAGGATACGCGCTTGGTTTCTGGACTCGAGAGTAAAAGCACGCTGACACCTTCATTTGTGTATAGTAGTTTTAAGTATGTTTCAAGTGTGAAGGTATCATCTGCTAAAAAGCATCTGACAGAAACACACATGATGCAAAGCATACGATTAGCTGTTAACACTAGTGACAAGCTACAGTCTATGATTACTCTTCCCACACAAGGCCACTTTTTTGAAAGTTGGCTGTCACAGAATTTCCTAAAGTGTCCAAGTATTGAGCCGATCACAAATTGATCATGTTTACAATTTTTCATGCTGAAAAGTTGAAGCAAAACTTGATTCACTTGAACCACGCATGAATACAAATGAATCGTGTTGCCAGAGTATAAAGATGATCTGATGAATTTTCCGGTGGCGTTAAAGTGGACGGTCATTTTTGATTTATACTTCAAGTAATCAAAAACAATTTCTAAAACAGATTCAGAAAAGAGGTGCACGACAAGAGGTTCAGCAACAGATTGGATATATCTCACCTCTGAAAGCATCAGCAGCTCTTTGAGAACAATGTCAATGAAATCGTCTTTATGCATATCATTGGCCTCCCAGAAGCAAAATACCGTTTTCGCGAATATTAAGTTCTTGACGTCCATTAATCGGTGCATGCAAACTCCTGAGTAATCGATTGAGTATAAAAACACATTTCATCACTGCATGCGTTTAAAATGTGGACGTAGAAGAGCCCCGAACGCGCATTGAGGGTACAACATTGGTACACGCAGTCCAATAGCTTACATGCAGATAGAAATATATGATAGGAATACCCACGGGTGCTGCCGTATGTGGGCCACTTGACGTGAGGGCAGCCTCTTTCGCAACAATTCTCTTATGCACGACGCCCCCTTTTTTCATGGAGGGGGGGGGGGGGCGGTGATTCCGTGCGTATAGGGCAGCGGTTCCCAACCTTGGGGTCGCGACCCAATTTTGGGTCGCGGAAATTTTTTTTTGGGTCGCGGCGTGGTGGCGGGGGTCGCCTTGGGTCGCGAAGCGTATACCTGGGTCGCCAGCGGCCCCTAGCAGCCTACGGTATTGGCGCTTCCGCGAAGGGAAATCCCAGAGTTGTTTGTGTCTGCCTTGGCAGTGGGATGCGTCCTAGCATCAGTTTACGGCTAAAAGGGGGAAGATGGATTTACACGGAAAAGGGGAACTTGACATCAGTTGTTGAGTACAGTCGCTTGCAGAAAGGTTCCACTGTTGTCGCGGCGTAGTAACTGGGGCCCGGGGCGGCGGCTCGGCTGGCCTGCTGGTGCTTGTGGCGGCCGGGGCATGGCGGGAAAACGGGGCAGCCTGGAGAACTGGCTGCGGACCGCGCCGAAACGGCCGGCATCAAATGCACCGGGAGGTGCTGGCCGAGGCCGAGGTTCTGGATCGTCCAACAGCTCCGGGAACCTGCCAGCCCCTGGTGCTGCTCAGGCCCCAGGCGGGCGCGGGCGCGGCACAGTGTAACGAAAGACCGAAAAATGCGAAAAAATTATTTTATGATCTTAAACTAATTTTTATGTTATAAATCATAAAAAAATGTGTTTTTAAAGTGTTTTGGACGAGGGGGTGGTGGAGGGGGCTGCCATAACCTCAAAATAGTGCAAAAACACGTCTTTTTTTCGACTTTTTGTGGTCTATTTGAAGCAAATGTGAGTTTGGGCGGCCAATCTTTGCACAGAACTTTAGTTTAGAGTATTATCTACAAAATGAGACCTGTGTCACTCCAATCGGCCGGGGGGCAATGGAGATAGTGCCTCCAAAGGTCAAAAAACGGCAATAACAGGAACAAAAAAAGGTTTTTTCCTTACTTTTTGAAGTCCATTTCCGGCAAATACGAGTTTGGGCGCCCAACCTTTTGTCAGAACTTTAGATTAGGGTATAATCTACAAAATGAGACCCGTCCCACTCCAATCGGACGGGGGGCAATGGAGATATGTGTCTCCAAAGGTCAAAAAACGGCAAAAAATTGAGGAAAAACGACTTTTTTCCTTCTTTTTGGAGTCCGTTTCCGGTAAATACGAGTTTAGGCGCCCACACTTTTGTCAGAACTTTAGAATAGGTTATTATCTACAAAATGAGACCTGTCCGATCCCAAAAGGACGGGGCGCTGACAAAAGTTTGGGTGCCCGAAACTCTCATTTGACCCTTAACAGTCGGAAAAAAATGCGTTTTCTGACACTTTTTTATCTTTTTCAAGCTGTGGAGGCACTTACCGCCATTTGCCCCCCGTCTTTTTTGGGATCGGACAGGTCTTATTTTGTAGGTAATACCCTGAACTTATGTTCTGATAGAAGTTTGGGCACCCAGACTTGTATTTGACGAGAAAAGTCTCCAAAAAGTAGACAAAAAGTCGTTTTTTCCCACTTTTTTTTTGCTTTTTTTGACCTTTGGAGGCACATTTCTCCCATGCCCCCCGTCCAATTGAGGTCAGACAGGTCTCATTTTGTGGATAATCCCCTAATCTAAAGTTCTGACGAAAGTGTGGGCGCCCAAACTCGTATTTACCGGAAACGGACTCCAAAAAGTAGAAAAGAAGTCGTTTTGTCTCAATTTTTTGCCGTTTTTTGACATTAGGAGACACATATCTTCATTGCCCCCCGTCCGATTGAGGTCAGACAGGTCTCATTTTGTAGATAATAACCTATTCTAAAGTTCTGACAAAAGTGTGGGCGCCTAAACTCGTATTTACCGGAAACGGACTCCAAAAAGAAGGAAAAAAGTCGTTTTTCCTCAATTTTTTGCCGTTTTTTGACCTTTGGAGACACATATCTCCATTGCCTCCCGTCCGATTGGAGTGGGACGGGTCTCATTTTGTAGATTATACCCTAATCTAAAGTTCTGACAAAAGGTTGGGCGCCCTAACTCGTATTTGCCGGAAATGGACTTCAAAAAGTAAGGAAAAAACCTTTTTTTGTTCCTGTTATTGCCGTTTTTTGACCTTTGGAGGCACATATCTCCATTGCCCCCCGGCCGATTGGAGTGGGACAGGTCTCATTTTGTAGATAATACTCTAAACTAAAGTTCTGTGCAAAGATTGGCCGCCCAAACTCACATTTGCTTCAAATAGACCACAAAAAGTCGAAAAAAGACGTGTTTTTGCACTTTTTTGAGGTTATGGCAGCCCCCTCCACCACCCCCTCGTCCAAAACTCTTTAAAAACTCATTTTTTTATGATTTATAAAATAAAAACTGGTTTAAGATTATAAAATAATTTTTTCGCATTTTTCGGTCTTTTGTTACACTGTGGCGCGGCGGACGGAAATCCGCTGAAGGGGACCTACGCGTGGCGGTGACGCAAAACACCTTACCGCGCATCGACAAGCTGGTGCGGAGTATGCAGGCCCAGGGCAGCCACTGATAGAACAATAAAGCAATGAGAAACTAACCTTCTTTCATTTACAAAGCTAAACAAGAAACAATTAAAACATTTTAAAAAAATTGGATTTTTTTTTTTTGGGGGGGGGGGGGGGGTGAGGGTTATGGGTCGCGTTGGGTCGCGACATTTCGGCTGTGGGGTCGCGAAAATTTTTGGAAGCCAGTTTTGGGTCGCGAGCCGAAAAAGGTTGGGAACCGCTGGTATAGGGTCATTTTGGATGTATCAAATGTTCTTTTTTAAAGTTCAACTTAAGGGGCTATATTTGGTGTAGATGGTATACATAGTACCCCACAGTACCCCTCTGAGCGTGGCAGCGCTACAAGTTGACTTTTAATTTCTTTCCCTATGAAATACGGCGGAATTTACAGAAATTATGACGGAATTTACAGATTATGGAATTTACAAAGCGAAGTTTTTAGTCTCCTGACCCGCTGGATTACAAGATAGGTAGAAACTGTTGACGGTGTCATTTTGAGCATCCAAAATAGCGGTTTTTTTTGTTTTTAGCGAAGATTGTTGGAACTTTCTCCCTTAGATGGAGGAGCTACGGCCCGAAACGGAATTTTCAACTATTTATACACCCTTACCGTTTTGAACAATTCTGACGGCCTGGAAGCGTCGTTTGACCGCCCCAGGTCCCGCGGGCATGGGCTTCTGGAAGCGTTTTTTATGTTCTTTCGATCCCAAGTGGTCGCGAGGTTCCAAAATGAAAAGGAACCCCAGTAGACCGTCATTTGTGTAAACAGCATAGGTCACATGGCCACACGGTGGACATTTTCCCAAAGGCTGTTTCGGGTTCAACAAGTGATGATACAAAGGTCACCTTCAGTAATTTTGTGAAGAATAAGTCAGGGAAGAGAGTGAAATAGCCAGTTTTCTTTTGATGTGGCTGAGTCATATACTACAGCATGGCAATGTTGTCTTAAAGGTGTTGGTGACCATGACTGAACTTACAAAACGAAACTTTAGCAGCTTACGAAACCTAGATAAACAAAAGTTAGATCGACTTATCCACATGAGGACGGTCTTCGTTCAGTAAAACAAATTTGAATTGCCCAAGCTACCAAATCAAACTCAGTTCAGGCGCAAGGCCCCGGTGACCTGAAATGACCCCCTACGCACGGAATCACCCGGGCGCTCTGCTGTCGCCCCTTCTGCGTCAAGCAACCGCTCGATACATACTCTAAAAAATAATGGCATTTCTACTTCACCGTCGTATGGTAAAAGTACCAACTTCGGTATGGGAAACGACAATCCTATACGTGATTTGGAAAATTCCTATGCATTTCGTTCTTTTGCCAATTACCAATGCGGTGAAGTAAAAATCCGAACCGAGTAAAGGAATTTGATTTCCTATACTCGTAATTGTTTTTTTGCCACACTTTTTGGCCCGCCCTTCTATTCAAAAAATAGGGGGAGGGCCTATGCATTTGCCTTTGTGTCTGTGTGTTGTTGTTGTTGTTGGCGTCTGTGTACAAGGAAGGAGTTGAGCTAGAGTAACCAGATTTGGAGGGTACTTCAGGAGTACCGTCCAAACATATAATCCGGTGGTGCAAATCCCGTCCGGGTCGCACAAGGGCTGCTGCAGGTGCATCATGGTTTACATGAGCGGGAGGGGGATTTCCGCCATTATTGGTGCTAGCAGGGCACATAGGGGTATTTTTGGAATCGGGGCGACGAGACAAGATGAATGGACCTGGTCCCGACCCCATCGGCCGCTTTTACAAGTTCGCCAGATCAGGATCTTCAAAAAAGGGGGTCGACCGACTAAAAAAATTTATTGCAGATTTCGATTGGTCTCAGCAAGACCTTTTCAACGAGGGGGTCCAGGAGCCCGACTTCGTCTATAAGTCACATCAGGATCTTGAAAAAAAGGGGTCGACCGACTGAAAATTTTTACTTAAGTTTTGGATAGGTCTTGGCAAGACCTCTTCAACGAGGGGTCGGAAGGGGGGTCCAGGAGCCCGCCTTCATGAGTTATGGGAAAAAGTGCGACGGACTCGTTTTGCGCTCCTGCTGTGCCTCTATTGCAAGGAGTTGCAGTAGCATGGCAAATACGGGTATTTTCGGAATGAGGGCGAAGAGACAAATGAAATAGGCGTATTCTTAGGACAGTTGGAGTAAAAAGTGTAAGGACTTTTGCATATTGTGAATAGAAGGGCGGGCCTAAGTCACGATGGTACATCGATAACTTTGCTTTACCCGCTCACGGTGTGTGTGATGCGAGCGGGCCGAAGGCCCGGGCCTCCGACTGGCCAAGTTGGGCCTGATGCGAGGGCCGAAGGCCCGAGAAAAGGCCGCCGGCAGGCCAAGCTGGGCCGGCCCCCTGTCGAACCGAGTTGCCGGCGCAGCGAAGTGGAGCTGGCAACTCGGTTCGACGAAAGGGCGGGCCCTAGCTTGTTAGTAGAAATCCTATTACTTCAGGCCGTTGTATAATGCTTTTCCTACAACTGCAACGCATTAGTAAGAATCCCAAAGATTTCCGCCCCAGCTCTTATAAGGTAAAAAATCAATTGTGGGTCACGAATCAATTGTGGGTCAATTTTTTCGACGGGTCACCGCAGACCCTGTGGAGATTGAATCGATTTGAATTTCGCGGTAGACCTTCCTCCAACCTTTCTTTGTCTTCCCAAATAGCGTGTATGTCCGAGCGACGACTGTAACAGCTCCTATCAGGCTTCAAAGGAAGGCCCTTCAAAAAGTCGTGAAAAAAGCGCCCATCCAACGAGGTGAAAAATCGTGTGTTTTCCAAATTGCCACCGTGAAGCTATTACGAGATAAAACGGGACGCCCTTGCTGATGTAGGTTCATAATACTAGGTCAGGGAACATAAATTTACCATAGTACAGCCGAAATCATTCGATGCCGTGGTGCGCGGGTGATGGCAAAGAAGCGTTCGCTACCATGTCTGACCCATTATTTTAGACGAATTTTACGGTGGTTTTTCTTATATTTTTTGTTTTCAGCGCTTCTGAATTACTGATGTATCGCAGTAAATTCTATTTTTCTGCTCTGTCACATTTAGTACTACAATACGAAGGATGTTAAGCTTAGGCTACAGCCCCGAATGACAACGCTAGCACTTACTTCCAGTCCGCCATAAGGCTTTTTTTGTTGGGGAAGGAGGGAGGGGGCGCATTGTGGGGCTTACACAGCGCCCGGAAGGGGACCGCTCTCTAACTGCAGAGGCTAGGCACCCGAGGCCAGTCCGGCCCTGTAGGAGTCAAATCAATCCCTACAGACTAAATATTCTGACTGAAATAGATTATAAACTGTAGCGATACCTCACGATGACAGGGTGTGGTGTTGGATTGTCTACCACACCGGCGGCCCTAGAATATGCACTATAAAAGTTTCGTCTCTAATCCAGGACGTTTAACTCACATCTGTCTCACAGTGAAATAGGCCTGTTTACATATTTTTCCTCTTTGAGTGAAAAACGTGCCTGCCTGGTTTATTGAGAACCAGGGACCTTTAATTAATGAAAATAAGAAAACATCTTGCAAAAGTGGTCAATTTACGAGCAAAAAGACGAAATGGCCCACAATTGATATGACCCAGAATTGATTCATTGTGCTACAGATCCTGCAGTTTTCACGATTCCGAAAAATAAATTCAAAAGTGAATTCCTCTCGCATTTAAGCAAATCATAACCAAATTTGAGCTTTCTACAATGCTGACCCACAACTGGTTCCAAAAATCAATTGTGGGCCAAAACAGACAATTTTTAAAACAGCCACAGCTTGGTAAATAAGGATGATAGACGGGGCTACTATGCTGTAAAACTTAGTTTAAGGACCATAGTTAAAGACCGCACATGCACTTTTGTCACCAGGTCAAATTAAAATGCCTTAATTTGGAATTTTCAAAAATGTGACCCACAATTGATTTTTTACCTTACGAAATACCCCTATTCTTTCGACTTCTTCGGCAAAACTTGAAATGGTTTAGTCTCTGAACATCGTGGCAACTCTGAGAACTATTTATGTAAATGAGCCATGGTTTTAAATCCTTGCGAAATTCTACGTAATATTATTGGCTGAGCGATAGCGAAGCCTGTTACTCCAGTGCGGTTGAAAAGTTTTTTCTGTCTGTCTGTCTGTGTACACTACTCCTCCTGAACGGCTCGGCCGATCTAGCTGAGATTTTGCAGGCTTATTGAGTATGTTCTTGGCTCGGCACACGCGAAATTTCACTATCCTAGCTCACGTGGTTCAGTTTTTATGGCCGAAAAACACCTAAAAAACGGCGAAAAATCGAGTTTTCTGCTGGCAGATCACTACTGTTTTGAAGGTAGGGGGGTCTGGGGGGCGGAGCCCCCCAGCCTCGTAAAATAAAAAGTTACAAGGGTCAAGATCGTGTTATCTTTAGATGAAGCAAATCTATCTAAAATGAAGGGGGTCTG
>NW_023144630.1:10446164-10461513 GCF_012932325.1 Thrips palmi | reverse complement strand
CAGATAATCACACTCCGTAACAAAGGCATGCTAAAGGAAGGTCCAAAGACCAAATGCCCGTTGAGGGACGACGAAATACCGCCTCGGATCCGACGCAGTGGCTGCTTAAAGTCGGCCCAAAACACGATTTTTAAAATACATTTGTGGCCGTTTTGATCAACTTTGCGGCAATACTGCTCCCAAACTAAGGTGGATTATCGCACTTTGTATCAAAGGCATGCTAAAGGAGGGGTCGCGTGGGGTCGCGAAATTTTTCCTGGGGGTCGCGGAAATTTTTTGTTACAAATTTGGGGTCGCGAACCGAAAAAGGTTGGGAACCGCTGCTCTAGACGCGTTTTGAGCTCCAGAGTCACTAAACAGGAATCGAACCGAACGTGTTACCCCACCAACGTATTGCTCTCCGAACGAGGAATCCATTGGTGGGGTCACACGATCGGTTCGAGTCCTGTTTAGCGACTCTGGAGCTCAAAACGCGTATGGAGTTTCAGCCGCCCCCACTGGTCTTCTGGCCCACTGTGCAGCGGCTCGCCAAGGTTAGGGCGTGTCAGCAACAGCAGCCTGCCGTCTGATGCCGAAGGATCAGTACGTCGCTCTGTCTCTCTCGCACTCGTGGAGCTGCCCCGTGAGTGCGAGAGAGACAGAGCGACGAAACGGTCCACGGCGGGGCGTCTGGCTTCGCTCGGACTGCCCAGCTTGTTTGGACGCTGAGTGACGCCACGGTTGGTGGAGGTGTGCCAAGCTGCACTTCTCAATCTCAAATCGATGCTCCGAAAAAAAAAACTCTGAATCGCAATCTCTCTTAATTCGATTCGATTCCGAAAGGAGTGCACCTTTGGAAAGTGCAGCTGGCGGGCTGTCCGCCTGCAGCGTAGGCCCGCCCGTCAAACCTGCGTCCGGGCCCGTTGCCTACCTCGCAGGCGCTCACTGCGAGCCTGCTGGTTAGCAGGGCAGATCTGGGTCTTGGATACGGCGCTGCTTTCGACGGCGCTGCACAGTGGGCCAGAAGATCCGTGGAGGCGGTCAAAATTCAGGACGCGTTTTGAGCTCCAGAGTCGCTAAATAGGACTCGAACCGAACGTGTGACCCCACCAATGGATTCCTCGTTCGGAGAGCAATACGTTGGTGGGGTAACACGTTCGGTTCGATTCCTGTTTAGTGACTCTGGAGCTCAAAACGCGTCTAGAGCTTTGGCCGCCTCCACCGCGGTCTTCCGGCCCACTGTGCTGTGCTGCCGGCCCTGAGGTGTCGACATGTCGCGCGGCGATGGCGGGCCCAGGTACGAAAACAAAAACAAAGGCTATCGCCGGCGGAACGAACCAGGAAGCAAGTTCAAAAACATCAACAAAACACGGGTTCGGAAAGGGGATGCAAATTTAATCACAACAAATAGATTTAACCACAACAACAAAGGGTCTGGCGCGATCTCCTCCGGCCCTTCTGCCCCCGGAGGCTGCCTGGCTCGAGTTTGACTGTGTGCTAAGACAGACGCCGGGAAGTGGGTTGCGGCCGCCCCGCCCCGCCCCGCCCCGTGCAGCTCGCTGCATATGCCTTGCCGCGCACGTATGAGCCCTTAACCTCAAGGGCCTTACCTTTACGGGTGCCGCACAATTCGCCCTACGGCCGAGCGCTCCGACGAGCACCAACGAGCGGCGACGAGCGCCTCGTGGCCGCGGCGAGCGCGGCGAGCGCTGCAGTCCGACCCAGGAGGAATAGCAGTGGCGGGCCAATTGAAAAGGAAGCGCCAGTGGCGGTGCGCAAGTTCGACGCCAGGGACCGCGTGCATGCTGACGCGGGTCTTTTCGTTCCAGAGGGAAAGGAGTTTGCTCGCGTCAGAATTTCACCGTCATGTTGGTCAGAAAAACGCCGCACTGTTACAGAAGGAGGGAAGCAAGGGAACATTTTCCCCGACTCCATTCATGAAAGCTGTGTTGGCCGAGAGGTTAGAGGCGTAGGACCGCATGAGCGGAGACCGGCGTTCGACTACCCACACCCACATGCCAATTTATTTTTTCAGACTGACTCTCTCATTTTCAAATTTTTGGAGGTTGAAAGAACAGTCTGCAATATTTCTACTTATGTTTTTTTTAAATATTTATATAATATTTCTTTCAATTTTTCCGGGGCTGTTCATTAGACCTACCTCACAGTTGACATACCAATATATTTATTAATAAAAATATAAATATAAATATTTGAATAAAAATATGGGACTATAAATAATAGTGTTATAAATATTAACAAAAAAGGTTGACCTACCCCACAGTTGACCTACCCCATATTTTTATTATAAATTTTTTTGAAGTATCGTCTACTGTCACTGGGACACTGTCACGCTTCACCTGCCGCGACGTCATCGCGCTTCCCCTGCCGTGACACTGTCGCTCTTCCCCTGCCGCGACACTGTCGCGCTTCCCCTGCTGCGAGGCCGTCGCGCTTCCCCTGCCGCGACACTGTCGCCCGCTCCCCTGCCGCGACACTGTCGCGCTTCCTTGCCGCGACACTGTCGCGCTTCCCCTGCCGCGACACTGTCGCTCTTCCCCTGCTGCGACACTGTCGCGCTTCCCCTGCTGCGAGGCCGTCGCGCTTCCTTTGCCGCGACACTGTCGCGCTTCCCCTGCCGCGACACTGTCGCGCTTCTCCTGCCGCGACACTGTCGCGCTTCCTTTGCCGCGACACTGTCGCGCTTCCCCTGCCGCGGACGCTGGCACAGCCTCGCTGTTTGACGCTGGCACAGCCTCGCTGTTTGACGCTGGCACAGCCTCGCTGTGTGAGGCTGGCACAGCCTCGCTGTTTGACGCTGGCACAGCCTCGCTGTTTGACGCTGGCACAGCCTCGCTGTTTGACGCTGGCACAGCCTCGCCGTTTGACGCTGGCACAGCCTCGCTGTTTGACGCTGGCACAGCCTCGCTGTTTGACGCTGGCACAGCCTCGCTGTTTGACGCTGCACAGCCTCGCTGTGTGAGGCTGGCACAGCCTCGCTGTTTGAGCTGGCACAGCCTCGCTGTTTGGCAGCCCCCCCCCCCCCCCCCCCCCCCCCCCCCCCCCCCCCCCCCCCCCACCCCCCATCCCCCCTCCCCCCCCCCCACGTTCGGACACTAAAGTGCATTTTGTGCTCAAAATAGAGAGAAAAAATACAGCAAGTCGTAAATTCTTTGATTTTGGCGTCTTGCTCGCTTCGCTCGCAGGTTTTCTTAGTTTTCCTCCATTATTTGGCGTTTGGCTCGCTTCGCCCACCAATAAAGCGTGTGATTAAGCTCTAAAATGGCAAAAGTTGTGTTAAAGTCTAGAATTGTGTGGAATTTTCGAGTTTTAAGCTCGCTTCGCTCGCTGGATTTGGAACACTATGAGAGAAGTCTAACCGTATTGGGTGTTGCCCCTTAAGGGTGGCACCCAACAATTTTTAATAAAAATTTCGCCCCCCCCACCAGAAAGTACTCGGGCGGCCCTGGCCGCGAGGCCGTCGTGCTTCCCCTGCCGCGACACTGTCGCGCTTCCCTGCCGCGAGGCCGTCGCGCTTCCCCTGCCGCGACACTGTCGCGCTTTCCGTTTGCCGCGACACTGTCGCGCTTCCCCGCGCGGACACTGTCGCGCTTCCCCTGCCGCGACACTGTCGTGCTTCCCTGCCGCGCGGGCCGTCGCGCTTCCCGGCTGGGGCCGTTCGCGCTTCCCCTGCCGCGACACTGTCGCGCTTCCCCTGCCGCGACACTGTCGCGCTTCCCCTGCCGAGACACTGTCGCGCTTCCCCTGCCGCGAGGACGTCGCGCTTCCCCCCCCCCCCGCGCGACACTGTCGCGCTTCCCCTGCCGGCACTGTCGCGCGTTTCCCCTGCACCGCGACACTGTCGCGCTCCGTGCGCGGCACTGTCGCCTTCCCTGCTGCGACACTGTCGCGCTTCCCTGCCGCGAGGCCGTCGCGCTTCCCTGCCGCGACACTGTCGCGCTTCCCCTGCCGCGACACTGTCGCGTTTCCCCCTGCCGCACACTGTCCCCTTTCCCCTTGCCGCGACACTGTCGCGCTTCCCCTGCCGGGGGCCGTCGCGCTTCCCCTGCCGCGACACTGTGCGCTTCCCCTGCCGCGACACTGTCGCGCTTCCTTTGCCGCGACACTGTCGCGTTTCCCCCTGCCGGGGCCCGTGGCTCCCCCCCGGGGGCCTGTTTGCCGCGGACAGCCCGCTTTTGCCGCGCACGCCCGCTTTTTTGCGCGCACGTCGCGTTCTGGCACACCTTCGCGTTCCCTGGCACACCTTCGCGTTTCCGGGCCCGGGGCCTCGCGTTTGCCGCGGCACGCCCGCTTTGGGCGGCACGTCGCGTTCCCGGGCCCCCACAGCCCGCTTTTTGCCGCGCACGTCGCGTTTGCCGCGGCACGTCGCGTTTCCTGGCACACCTTTGCGTTTCCCCGGACAGCCCGCTTTTTGCCGCGGCACGTCGCGTTTGGGGACGCTGGCACAGCCTCGCTTTTGACGCTGGCACAGCCTCGCTGTTTGACGCTGGCACAGCCTCGCTTTTTGACGCTGGCACAGCCTCGCTGTTTGAGGCTGGCACAGCCTCGCTGTGTGAGGCTGGCACAGCCTCGCGTTTGACGCTGGCACAGCCTCGCTGTTTGACGCTGGCACAGCCTCGCTGTTTGACGCTGGCACAGCCTCGCTGTTTGACGCTGGCACAGCCTCGCTGTTTGACGCTGGCACAGCCTCGCTGTTTGACGGGGGCACGCCTCGCTGTGTGAGGCTGGCACAGCCTCGCTGTTTGACGCTGGCACAGCCTCCCCTTTTGACGCTGGCACACCCTCGCTGTTTGACGCTGGCACAGCCTCGCTGTTTGACGCTGGCACAGCCTCGTGTTTGACGCTGGCACAGCCTCGCCTTTTGACGCTGGACAGCCTCGCTTTTGACGCTGGCACAGCCTCGTGTTTGACGCTGGCCAGCCTCGCTGTGTGAGGCTGGCACAGCCTCGCTGGTGAGGCTGGCACAGCCTCGCTTTTGACGCTGGCACAGCCTCGCTGTTTGACGCTGGCACAGCCCGCGGGTTTGAGGCTGGCACAGCCTCGCGTTTGACGCTGGCACAGCCTCGCTGTTTGACGCTGGACAGCCTCGCTGTTTGACGCTGGCACAGCCTCGCTGTTTGACGCTGGCACAGCCTCGCTGTTTGACGCTGGCACAGCCTCGCTGTGTGAGGCTGGCACAGCCTCGCTTTTGACGCTGGCACAGCCTCGCTGTTTGACGCTGGCACAGCCTCGCTGTTTGACGCTGGCACAGCCTCGCTGTTTGAGCTGGCACAGCCTCGCTGTTTGACGCTGGCACAGCCTCGCTGTGTGAGCTGGCACACCCTCGCTGTTTGACGCTGGCACAGCCTCGCTGTTTGACGCTGGCACAGCCTCGCTGTGTGAGGCTGGCACAGCCCGCTGTTTGACGCTGGCACAGCCTCGCTGTTTGACGCTGGCACAGCCTCGCTGTGTGAGGCTGGCACAGCCTCGCGTTTGACGCGGGCCCAAAGCCTCGCTGTTTGACGCTGGCACACCCTTGCTGTTTGACGCTGGCACAGCCTCGCTGTTTGACGCTGGCACAGCTCGCTGTTGACGCTGGCACAGCCCGCTGTTTGACGTGGCACACCTCGCTGTTGAGGCTGGCACAGCCTCGCTTTTTTGGCTGGCACAGCCTCGCTTTTTGACGCTGGCACAGCCTCGCTGTTTGGCAGCCCCCCCCCCCCCCCCTTTTTAGACACTAAAGTGCCTTTTTGAGCTCAAAATAGAGAGAAAAATACAGCAAGTCGAAAATTTCTTTGATTTTTGGCTTCTTGCTCGCTTCGCTCGCAGGTTTTCTTAGTTTTCCTCCATTATTTGGCTTTTTGGCTCGCTTCGCCCACCAATAAGCGTGTGATTAAGCTCTAAAAATGGCAAAAGTTGTGTTAAAGTCTAGAATTGTGTGAATTTTCGCTTAAGCTCGCTTCGCTCGCTGGTTTTGGGAAACACTATGAGAGAAGTCTAAACCGTATTGGGTGTTGCCCCTTAACGGTAGGCAACCCAACAATTTTTTAAAAAAATTTCGCCCCCCCCCCAGAAAGTACTTCGGGCGGCCCTGCCGCGAGGCCGTCGTGCTTCCCTGCCGCGACACTGTCGGCTTCCCCTGCCGCGAGGCCGTCGCGCTTCCCCTGCCGCGACACTGTCGCGCTTCCCCTGCCGCGACACTGTCGCGCTTCCGTTGCCGCGACACTGTCGCGCTTCCCCTGCCGCGACACTGTCGCGCCTCCCCTGCCGCGACACTGTCGCGCTTCCCCTGCCGCGAGGCCGTCGCGCTTCCCCTGCTGCGAGGCCGTCGCGCTTCCCCTGCCGCGACACTGTCGCGTTTCCCCCTGCCGCGACACTGTCGGCTTCCCCTGCCGCGAGGCCGTCGCGCTTCCCCTGCCGCGACACTGTCGCGCTTCCCCTGCCGCGACACTGTCGCGCTTCCCCTGCCGCGACACTGTCGCGTTTCCGTTGCCGCGACACTGTCGCTTTTCCCCTGCCGCGACACTGTCGCGTTTCCCCCTGCGCGAGGCCGTCGCGCTTCCCCTGCCGCGACACTGTCGGCTTCCCTGCCGCGACACTGTCGCGCTTCCCCTGCCGCGAGGCCGTCGCGCTTCCCCTGCCGCGACACTGTCGCGTTTCCCCTCCCGCGACACTGTCGCGCTTCCCCTGCCGCGACACTGTCGCGCTTCCGTTGCCGCGACACTGTCGCTTTTCCCCCGCCGCGACACTGTCGCGCTTCCCCTGCCGCGAGGCCGTGGGTTTCCCCCTGCCGCGACACTGTCGCGCTTCCCCTGCCGCGACACTGTCGCGTTTCCCGTTGCCGCGACACTGTCGCGCTTCCCCTGCCGCGACACTGTCGCGCTTCCCTGCCGCGGACGCGGGCACACCCTCGCTTTTTGACGCTGGCACACCCTCGCTGTTTGACGCTGGCACAGCCTCGCTGTGTGAGGCTGGCTTAGCCCGCTGTTTGACGCTGGCACAGCCTCGCTGTTTGACGCTGGCACAGCCTCGCTTTTTGACGCTGGCACAGCCTCGCTGGGGAGGCTGGCACAGCCTCGCGTGTGAGGCTGGCACAGCCTCGCTGTTTGACGCTGGCACAGCCTCGCTGTTTTTTGCTGGCACAGCCTCGCTGTTTGACGCTGGCACAGCCTCGGTGTTGACGCTGGCACAGCCTCGCCGTTTGACGCTGGCACAGCCTCGCTTTTTGACGCTGGCACAGCCTCGCTGTTTGACGCTGGCACAGCCTCGCTGTGTGAGGCTGGCACAGCCTCGCGGGTTGACGCTGGCACAGCCTCGCTGTGTGAGGCTGGCACAGCCTCGCTGTTGACGCTGGCACAGCCTCGCTGTGTGAGGCTGGCACAGCCTCGCTGTTTGACGCTGGCACAGCCTCGCTGTTTGACGGTGGCACAGCCTCGCTGTGTGAGGCTGGCACAGCCTCGCGTTTGACGCTGGCCAGCCTCGCTGTTTGACGCTGGCACAGCCTCGCCGTTTGACGCTGGCACAGCCTCGCTGTTTGACGCTGGCACAGCCTCGCTGTTTGACGCTGGCACAGCCTCGCTGTGTGAGGCTGGCACAGCCTCGCTGTGTGAGGCTGGCACAGCCTCGCTGTTTGACGGGCACGGCCTCGCTGTTTGACGCTGGCACAGCCTCGCTGTGTGAGGCTGGCACAGCCTGGCAGTTTGACGCTGGCACAGCCTCGCTGTTTGACGCTGGCACAGCCTCGCTGTGTGAGGCTGGCACAGCCTCGCAGTTTGACGCTGGAAAGCCTCGCGTTTGACGCTGGCACAGCCTCGCTGTTTGACGCTGGCACAGCCTCGCTGTTTGACGCTGGCACAGCCTCGCTTTTTGACGCTGGCACAGCCTCGCTGTTTGACGCTGGCACAGCCTCGCTGTGTGAGGCTGGCACAGCCTCGCTGTTTGACGCTTGCACAGCCTCGCTTTTGGCAGCGCCCCCCCCCCCCCACTTTCAGACACTAAAGTGCCATTTTGAGCTCAAAATAGAGAGAAAAATACAGCAAAGTCGAAAATTCTTTGATTTTGGTTCTTGCTCGCTTCGCTCGCAGGTTTTCTTAGTTTTCCTCCATTATTTGGCGTTTGGCTCGCTTCGCCCCCCAATAAAGGTGTATAAAGCTCTAAAAATGGCAAAAGTTGCGTTAAAGTCTAAAATTTGTGTGAATTTTCGCATTAAGCTCGCTTCGCTCGCTGGATTTGGAACACTATGAAGAAGTCTAAACCGTTTTGGGTGTTCCCCCTTTAACGGTAGGCAACCCAACAATTTTTTAAAAAAATTTTCCCCCCCCCCACCAGAAAGTACTTGGGGCGGCCCGGGCCCGCGAGGCCGTCGTGCTTCCCCTGCCGCGACACTGTCGCGCTTCCCCTGCCGCGAGGCCGTCGCGCTCCCCTGCCGCGACACTGTCGCGCTTCCCCTGCTGCGAGGCCGTCGCGTTTCCCCTGCCGCGACACTGTCGCGCTTCCCTGCCGCGACACTGTCGCGCTTCCCCTGCCGCGAGGCCGTCGCGCTTCCCCTGCCGCGACACTGTCGCGCTTCCCCTGCCGCGACACTGTGGCGCTTCCGTTGCCGCGACACTGTCGCGCTTCCCCTCCCGCGACACTGTCGCGTTTCCCCCTGCCGCGAGGCCGTCGCGTTTCCCCCTGCTGCGAGGCGTCGCGCTCCCCTGCCGCGACACTGTCGCGTTTCCCCCTGCCGCGACACTGTCGCGTTTCCCCCTGCCGCGAGGCCGTCGCGCGTCTCCTGCCGCGAGGCCGTCGCGTTCCCCTCCCGCGACAGTGTCGCGCTTCCCCTGCCGCGACACTGTCGCGTTCCCCTGCCGCGACACTGTCGCGTTTCCCCCTGCCGCGAGGCCGTCGCGCTTCCCCTGCCGCGACACTGTCGCGCTTCCGCTGCCGCGACACTGTCGCGCTTCCCCTGCCGCGAGGCCGTCGCGCTTCCCCTGCCGCGACACTGTCGCGCTTCCCCTCCCGCGACACTGTCGCGCTTCCCCTGCCGCGGGGCCGTCGCGTTTCCCCTGCCGCGACACTGTCGCGCTTCCCCTCCCGCGACACTGTCGCGCTTCCCCTGCCGCGAGGCCGTCGCGCTTCCCCTGCCGCGACACTGTCGCGCTTCCCCTGCCGCGACAGTGTCGCGCTTCCCCTGCCGCGACACTGTCGCGCTTCCCCTGCCGCGACACTGTCGCGCTTCCCCTGCCGCGAGGCCGTCGCGTTCCCCTGCCGCGACACTGTCGCGTTTCCCGCTGCCGCGACACTGTCGCGCTTCCCCTGCCGCGAGGCCGTCGCGCTTCCCCCGCCGCGACACTGTCGCGCTTCCCCTGCCGCGGGGCCGTCGCGCTTCCCCTGCCGCGACACTGTCGCGCTTCCCCGCCGCGACACTGTCGCGCTTCCCCGCGCGAGGCCGTCGCGCTTCGTCGGTCAAGTCAAAAATATAGGGTAGGTCAACTGGGGGTGGGTCAACTTTTTTTGGTAATTTTTATATTACTCCTATTTATATTCCCATATTTATATTCTAATATTTATATTAATATTTTTTTTAAATTTAATATATAGGTAGGTCAACTTTGAGGTGGGTCAAGCTACATAGACTAAATTTTTTCTACGTTAGAAATATGGGGGGGCCCTTCTGAGAGGTAAGTCAAATGACATACACACTTTTTTTTTCGGAAAATGAAAAAAAAAAAACAAGAATGGTGAGGTGACGGTTAATTTCTAGTTCCTTTCTTGGGCCCCCGGCCGACATCGACCAAGCCGCAGACAACAAAACACCGCGCCACCTTTTTCTTTTTTTGTTGTTACCCAAATTTTTGGACAGGTACTGCGAGAAGGAGCGAGGTAATTGAAGTGGCAACAGGAAAAAATGAGATGGTCGGACCGTTCGCTCACTCGCACTCGCGGGGGGGTTGCCGTGTCACGCGAGTACCCCCCCCCCCCCCCTTTCCCCCCCCCCTCTTACCCTTCCTTATCATGTTTTCCCAGCCTCAGCCGCGCCGAGCCTTGTGCCACTACAACGGTCCGTGTTGCCCTGCTGTGCCCCGCTGTGGCCTGCTGCTGCAGGCCTGGAAAATCCCAAATTGTGTGCCGAGGTTGTCACTACAGCAGGATTTGTCCCGGGGCCCCGTCGGTGACTAAAGGCCGAACCAAGGGCCCCGGGCACCACTCCCGGATTAGGCCAACTTGGCGGCCGGACCGCGTATGTTCCTCACGCCTCTCGCTGCTACCCGGCGGCAAATTTCCCCGGGAGGTATTGAATTTTTCGTTAATTAGCCGAACTGGAGTACCGTCGTGATCCTGGGCCCGCCCCGCCCCGCCCCGCCCCGCCCGCCCCCCCGGCTGTACATCGTGTCCCGCCTTGAGACAGCAGCCTCCAGCCATTAGCACTCTATCTTACGGTCGCCTTATCACTGCAGAAAGGGTTCCTCCCCGGACCGAGGCTGGCCGAGGCTAGGGTGTGTTTTGGGAGAAAAATTTATGTCATCAGCAACCCGGCGAGGTCGTTTTTGTTCCCAGGACGCCGAGAAAAACGAGACCAGGACCAAAGGTTTTTAGCGCGGACATTTTTTTTCAAAATGAATCTGGAAAAAGGGGAGTGTTGAACTCACGTTTCGAGGACTGGGGGGAAGTTGCGCTCTCCGTGTCGTCAGATGTTATGGAAGAATCCGAACAAATCTTCGAATCCACAAGTTCCAAATCCGCCCTGGCGGGGTGTTGAAATACAAGTCCGCGCCGCTCCAACCCGAATCACCGTAGCCGCTGGCTTCTGGTCCGTGCCGCACGCTGTCTGACCCAGGGGACGGTGGTTCGAATCCCTGGCGGATTTTTTTTCCTTTCCTCCGTGAACCCGAGCAGCGCGGCGGCCGCCGCCGAGGAGTCCGCCGCCACCGCCGTCGAGCCGGAGGGGCGCGTCAGTGGGCCAGAAGACCGCTGGAGGCTAGGGACGGGCGATTTCCAAATTTTAGTATCGCGATTGCGATTTCTCATATATCGCGATTTCATGCGATTAATCGCAAAATCGCAAGAATCGCAAAAATCGCAAAAATCGCAAGAATCGCAAAATCGCAAAATCGCAAAAATCGCAAACAAACGCAACAATACTTATTTACTACCCATTATGGCACAAAATCTTTTTAAAAAGTGCCAAAACATATTCCTGAGTGGTCAAATGGCAGGCTAGTGGCACCGACAACACCCGGGTGGAAGGATCTGTAGTTTGGACTATAACAATATTCTACTGTTTTTTTGTGTTACTGACTCTAGTTAAAACTAACATATTAATTCAGTTAAAATAATGTTTAACTATTGCTGGAGTGCAAAAAGAGTGAAGCCCAAAGTATAGTTAAACTGTAGTAAAAGTACCAGTTATTTCGGACAACTATAGTTTTTGGCAACTATAGTTTTGGACAACTGCAGTTTACGGCAGTTCCCTTCTCAGTTCTCCCCTTGTTCTCACTGCAGTTCTAGTACAGTTTAAGTTGACTTTTAAGAATAATATCACTGTATTCAAAACTACTTTTCCAACTAAATTAAATTCCTAAATCCACCTGCATACTGCGCAACAGTAAATTTTGCAAAACTTCCAAGTTCTGCAAAATATACTGCTGCGCAGCCTGCAAGTGGATTAAGCAATTTAAATTAGTCACAAAATTTTTTTGAACACTGATAAATGACATAAAATGTTGAAGCAAAGGTTTTCTTGAAAAAACACTCTGGTGAATAACATACAATTTTTAATGAACAACAGAGCAGGCCATAAAAAACATTCGAAACACAATTTTCTTCATGAATGACCCTTTTCAATTATGTAGTTGGTTATCTGCAATGAAAAAAAAGCAAGGCATTGATAAGTTAATGCAAGTCTGGCAAACTGATTGGGAATTTGACACGGTTTAAACTCACCCAAAGTCAAGTCCAGTTTCATGGTGAAGAATGCCATTCTCTAGTCTCCACCCAAGCAACATGCAATCTTATATTTGTCAGTGAGTGTGTCACAGCATCTGTTTGATATGGACAAAGAAACAAAAAAATAACTGGCAAAGAAAGGGAGAAGAAGTTCTGTATAACAAATATTTAGTCTTACAAATAAATTCATTCCACAGTTAACTACGTTTTCAAAATGAGGCAGTTGCCACTTGCCAAATCCAGTCGAATAGGCTGCAGATGTGCTAGTACTTGTCGTTTACTAAAAAAAATAGATTTCGCTTAGAATAAGAAGGGAAAAAGGGTTTTATCTCTCCTTTGCTGTCTTTCACAACCCAAATCTACAGACAAAGGCATTTTCACAGCACTGCAGTCATTACAAAATCATGAGCACATCTACCAATTTTTTTATAAAAAAGCTATGTAAAACTTCTTGTTGTTGGTAATATATTTTCATTAGTAAATTACCAGAGAAGTTTTTAATGATTGTGAATTTCATAACTTCTACATCTGTAAACCAGAAGCGGAGAAAAAAAGTAAAGTCTAGTTTAACCAATTCCGTTCAAATAGTAAGCGCAAGATGTTTTATTTTATAAACGACAAATATTGGCACAATACAGCATCTTCGACTAAGTTTAAAGATAGCAGGTCTCTAAATTTTCAAATTGTAATCATTACTCTGGTCAACATTAAACAAACGTGCACAGGGGGGCCTCTCATAATGAAAACAATTCTCTTCACTAGGCCAGACCAGAAATAAAAATCCTGACAAAGTTGAAGTTAAAAATTAAATGGAGATTCAAAAACACTCACCAAGCATCGGAAACGTTCAGCAGCCAACTCATGGGTTTCTCCAGGACAGATTTAGAACACCAGTAGACTTAGATGTGAATGTGAAGCCACCCCTGGGCTGCTAAGTTGAAACCCGTAACTTGAACTTGAACGCCCCAAAATCCTACAAATTACAGAGAAAACTCAGATTACACAGAACCAAAGTTAAATTTTCAAAAAGCGATCTTAATAAAAATTTGATTTGCATACTTATTGGGCCATAGGAATCCGTAAACAGTTCGTAGCATCATTGCAGTTGCTTGGAGTTCTGGGACAGTTGTGTACAGAGCAGGGGTTAAGTCAGACCAGACCTGTCGCGTCGCTGCCGCCCGTCGCCGTCATGGTGAGCACGACTGCTGAAATAATGAACATTTGCGTCACTAAGAGAGTTTTTTCTGTAAAACTAACAACGCACTCGCACTAATAATAAGAAGTATTGAGCTACAGAGAATGTGCTGAGAATACACACAGAACACTGGACGACTTTGCACTGGAACCACAACTGAAACTGATACAATTTCAAACCAAAAACCTACCTCCTCTGTGATAATAGCACTTCCAAATTGACATGGTAACCACCGTGATGTTTGCGGCCCAGACTTTTTCAGTAAACACTAAAACGTTTGGCTGACGACACGAACATGAAAACTGAAGACGCCATCTTGGAGCGACTGCCGCTCGTCCTCGTCTCGGCCGGCGCCAGTGTTGCCGGGTGCCCCCAATCGCCGGGGGGGCGCTGCAAACGCCAAAAAGCGCCACGGGCTCCCCGAAAAACGCCAAACTTATGGGGATTAACACTCGAATGTTTACAAGCCACATCAGAATCCCGCCACTCCAAGCTCTTTTCGACAAATAACGCCACAAAAAACAGCGAGTCGACACAGTCATTTGTTTTCGGAACCGTAAAGTCCGACTCGTTCGGCTCCCGAGCGCGCCAATGTTCGGTTCGGTGTTCCCGAAGGTCCGTCGAAAACTGGAGAGACATGTGGATATGAGTTTAGCCACACAAAGGAACTCTTACCCATAAATTAAGATACAAGTATTAAAAAAATAAGTTTTTTTATATTTTATTTTACAATGACCTTACTTTATTTTCTTACTTAGCTCATATTTTTCAGAAATTTAGATATTTGGACCCTTTTGTTGTCATACAAAATGAAAATGAACTTCAGTGCAAGGTGTTCTTTAAGAATGTATCCCCGCATTGCTCTTTATTTACACTTTTTTCTGAGTCTTCACTACTTACAGAACTACTTTCGAATCTGAACACATCAAACAAAAGGGGCTGCAGTAAAAATGTAGATTATTTTACAATTACGGAGTACAGATCTTACTGTGATGACGCAAACAGTTAAATCTGTAGTTCTTAGTCACTTTTGGCTGCAGTTTCCGGACTACAGTTTTGTACTACAGTTCAAACTACAGTCCAACTACAGATCCTTCCACCCGGGCACGCGCCAGCCTCGTTCGGTGCAGTGGTCGCGAAATCCATGCACGGTGCGATTTTTGCGATTTAGGTTTTTTTGCGATTTAGCGATTTTGCGATTAATCGCCGAGGGTTTAAAAACCGAAATCGCACCGCGATTTTTTGAAAAAATCGCATCGCACCTGCGATTAAACGCAAAAACGCCCCCTCCCTACTGGGGGCGGTCAAAACCCAGGGCGCGTTTTGTGCTTCAGGGTCGCTAAATGGGACTCGAACCGAACGTGTACTCCACCAATGGATTGCCCCTCCCAACGAGGAATCCATTGGTGGGGGTCGGGGGGCACACGTCTGGCTCGAGTCCTGCTTAGTGACTCTGGGGCTCAAAACGCGTCTGGATTTTGGCCTGCGGCGCCGGCTGCTGGGCCCCCTGTGGGGCGTGTGCCGCAGGGGCGCGCGAAAACAACGAGAGGGGAGGGGGAAGCGGCGCCAGAGCGGCGGAGCACGGAGCGTCGCGGCGCCCGGCCTGCGTTCGGCCTCCGCCCGGAGCGCCAGCGCCGGAGTGCGAGTCATGTGGGGTTTCCACTGCCCCGGGGAAAGGGGGGGAGGTTCGCCCCGTCGAGTCGCTCCGCCGCGCACGTCGCGCCGCTCCCGCGTGCTCGCCCACGCGCCATGCCGCCCAGCGCCTTAAACACGCGCCACCGCCACTGACGGCCAGCACCGGGGCGCCCGGTTTCACCTCGGGGTCCATTTTGGTGAAACTTAAAACCCCCTGTTCGCGAAATTTCGACGAGGTCAGAGGGGAAATTTGAGTGGAGTTTCGGAAGAACATGAAGTCTTAATCTTTCGTGAAATTTTGTCGACATTTGGTGATGATAAAAAAAAATGAAGCGCTGGTGAAACGTTTGGTGAAATTCCTGGTGAATTTGGGTGAAGCTTTCAGTAAAACTTTGGTGTCCAAGTTTTTTTTTAGAAATTCCGCGTCACGCGGTAGCTGTGGATGGTGTTTTTTTGTCTTGCTGGGTTTTCTGTTCATCCCACCGGCATTTTTTCGGAAAGACCCGAATCAACATGGCCAAGTAGTCGAGCCAGAGTGAATATTGACGGGAGGAAAAGACCTTTCAAAAACGCTATGGTATTCAAACTCGCGCGCACCGCCAAATTTTATTA
>NW_023144630.1:10420761-10445664 GCF_012932325.1 Thrips palmi | reverse complement strand
CCTGTAATGTCTTCAAAGTCTCCTGGTCCTTGCGGTAGACAGGATCATTTGGCCACTCGCTTGGATCATTTTCCAAAAACTCTTGGGAAAGGTCTAACGCCTCAAAAAAGTACAGTGTGTCTTGGTTCACACACTTTGGAAGGTCCAGGGCTCTCAGGGTAACGGTCTGGGTTTTTTTCGTCACTACAAATTTAAGTGGTGGCCGACCTCTGCTTCCTTTAGTGGACAGATTTTCTACCATCTTCCTCTTGATTTCGACAGACACATAATCATCATAAAATGCCAGGGCAACACAGTGCGGCGACAAATACCATAAGTGCTGTTTGAAGGCAGCCAGTGCTATGCTGGAGACCTGTTCGTTGTGCTCGGCATAGTCAATGATGTTGTGTAACAAAGCAAGGTCGGTTCGAGGAGCTGAGATGCCTTCTGTCGCCGTAAACCATGGTTCTAAATAATTGATGATTACGAAGGTGTTGAGATCCCGCAGGGATTTCAAAGTCTCCTTTGAAACAGCAAACTCACCTAAAACACGTTTTAAATACCAATTGATAAAATCAGCCAGGGGCGCACACAGTGGGCCAGAAGACCGGCGGAGGCGGCCAAAACTCGGAAGGCGTTTCGAGCTCCAGAGTCGATAAATGGGACTCGAACCGAGCGTGTGACCCCACCCCCACCAATGGGTTGCTCTCCAAACGAGGAATCCATTAATGGGGGGTCACACGTTCGTTTCGAGTCCCATTTAGTGACTCTGGAGCTCGAAACGCGTTTGGCCGCCTCCCCGGTCTTCTGGCCCACTGTAGGGCGGCCCTAAAAAGTCAGAGGGGGCAAGGGCATTGGGGGCACACAAACAGGCCACATTAAAAACTAAGTCTTACCTGTAGCTCCAAACATTTCTATTGAGAGCGAATAGATAATCCGGGCCATGAAACGCGCTGAACTTATAGCAATTGGCGGGTGGAAGTAAACACCATTAGGCTGAGTTGGAGGCACTTCACCTAAATAAATCATCACCAGCTCCGCAAAATATTGATAATCGCATATAATCATTTTTCTCTGAAAAAAAAAAGGACTGAAAAAAATGTTGACAGGATATTGTATCAAAATGCAAATGACAAGTTATCTGCAAAATTCTGGTACAAAATTCAATTATGTTCTTGGCCATTTCAGGTGTCAAAATGTCTTGTTCAGGGTCCTCTACCGTAGGCCTGTAGTTGGTGTGGTCGTGGTCCATTGCTTCCCATTGTTGTCTGAAGCTACTACAAAGAGTCCCTAGGTCTGGGGAAGAGGATTTTTCAATAAGGTGTTCAAACAGGTGTTTGGGCAGCGTCTCCAGCTCGTGGTGTCGGCATGCCAGATAAACCAACACTTTCCCCAGATCTTTCTCGATCAAGACAATGGCACCCTTCTGGTTGCCAGTCATCTTTCGAGACAGTGTGGCGGGCCGGGGAATCAGCGCGGGAAGGGGCGGGGCTGGGCGGCCTGAGCAGAGCGTGTTACTGCACCCCCGACCATGTCCAGGGCCGAGCGGGGTGGGGTGGGGGCGGAAGGGGCAGGGAGGGCGAGGCGCAACGCCAGCTGATGGATAAGCGAATCCTGCTTGTTAGCCTTGGACTTTTTCCGAAGTAAAGCCATGTAACCGGCTTGCAGGAATGCAGGGAGACGGGGGTCACTGCGTTCTGCGGGACTAGCAGTGCGCATGCACTCCAGGGCCGTTGAGTAGGCCTCTGCGAGCAACTCATCCTTGTGGTAGCAGGCTGCATCCCACTCGGTGAGAATCTCCATCAAAGTCATGGTAAGGGAGGTACGGCAGTGTGGAAATCTAAGGGAAAGCCTACAAAGAGGCCGATCAAATACTTAGGGGAAAATAAGAGCAAAAGTCTTAATAAAGACTATTTGGACCACTAAGGGAGAAAAACAAGGGAAGAGTCTTAACAAAGACTGTTGGGGCAGAACGGGGAGGGCAGAGCAAAGTGACTGTGACCAGAGGGACTGGGGAACTGTGCCTCTCCTTAGTTTAGTTTTAAAATGTTTTATTGATCTTTCACATGGCCCTTTACAGCATGAGTTTTCTTGCGACGTACCATTACCGTCATTACTTGAGTTACAGTTTTTATGATTACTCTATAAGATTGGACTTGTTGCACATAACAAGGAAAATTTTATAAAACCATGATCTCAGAGGGTAAAACTTAACAAGGTAGGTGTACGCCAGACCATGTCTTGTCGTAACAGGCTTCGCGATGCTGCACCAGTTTCGACAATCCACGCCTGGCGTTACACTTACCTTGGCCTGCGGCGCTTGCCTGTCTTTGGGAGGCTACGTTTCTTTTTCACGCATCCGCATACCAATCTGCGTGATTGAAGGTCAAAACAGCATTTGATTTCGTGCCTAAGGCTTGGGCCCCATGGGCTTAACTTTTTAAATGGTCGAGGCTGGGAGGCTCCAACCCCCAGATCCCCCCTTTCTTCAAGACAGAAGTAATCTGCCTGCAAAAAACTCTATTTTTCGCCGTTTTTTAGGTGTTTTTCGGCTATAAAAACTGAACCAGTTGAGCTAGGATAGTGAAATTTCGCGTGTGCCGAGCCTAGGACATACCCAAAAAGTGTGCAAAATCTCACCGAGATCGGCTGAGCCGTTCAGGAGGAGTAGCGCGGGCACAAACACACGCACGCATGCAGACAGGAAAAATTTTTCAACCCCACCTGAGTAACGGGCTTTGCTATCGCTCAGCCAACAACAAAAGCGTGCTACTTTATACTTTATTAGGCCGCAGACAGTACACACACTGTACAAAATCAGTAGCACACTATCACAGACGCACTGCCCAGGTCACACTGGTCAATGCCTCTGCGATGCGCACGCACCTCTGCAGCGCTCAGCGCGCTAGCTGCCGTGCTATCTGACGCGCGTGCCTATGCAGAAAACATAGGCCGCGGCGCCCCGTGTTAAATGCCAGCTAACTAACACGACTGGCAGATAGGTTGCCTAGTAATCAGGCGTTAGCCAGCAGTGCTGGAATAATCTGATTGTCACCGGCCTGTGGCCGATGCGTTCACCTTAGATGTTAGGGATTGAGCACGTGCCTCCCTCACGGAGCCCCGACTCGGGAGAAGCTCCAGTTAGTATTCTACCAACCACCGTAGCGGAAACAACTGAGCCCTCTCCGCCGAATACCCCGTCCGCGAAAGTGTCCGCGTGTGCCCGAGTACTCAACCAACCCGTGTGTCGTTACTTCACCCCTTCACGAACCCGTAGAACACGCTGCGGCTAGACGGTTACGCGAGTGATCAGTGCAGTGAAACCTAGTGACTGAGGACCAAGTGCAAAGCATCCCTCGACCCGGTTTGACCCCGCGGCGAGCTGGATTAGGCAGCCTCACACAGCAAACCCCACTTCACCTCCGCAACCCCCGGCCAACGTGTGATATGGTGCATCTAGCCGGGTTTCTCCAAGACGACGAAGGTGTGAGCACCGCGTGAAGCGGTTCACCTAGCCTGGTTCTCCATTGGACAAAAGGAACGAAGACGACAAAGGTGTGAGTACCCAATAATTTACTCATTGACAACGCAACAATGTCAAGAATCGACGATTTACTGCCAGTCAGCGCACTAGTTAATACAATTTGCAAGGTGACAAAACGGATCGGAACCAACCCGAAAGTCATCATTAAAAATGCCACCCACACTACGCTCTACACAGCGCAGGAAACTTTGAGGCAATTTCAGATTGCTTACAAACAATTACAGACACCTGGCACTAAGTCTGAAGCGGCACTAGAAAATCTCGCGACGGAAATTAAGAAGGGCCACCCCGATGTCGAACAAGTTGTTTTTCTTAAAACAAAAAGCACAGTCATCGGTCCAGATGACCTACTTATTGACACGGATGAACTCTCAGCAATTGTAACCCAGTACAAAGAGGAAGTCGAGGCGGCTGGCGCAGTTTATGGCGGAAGCCCCTCCGATTTCCTGAGGTCAATTCTGATCCGAATTGGCACTGTCCGAGATCCCCGGGTCCAAAAAATCGCTGAGCAGTCAGCAGCATGCACTTCTTAGCCCAAGCAGAACAACACCCGACCAAGCGGAATCTCTTAACACGCCCCCGGAAGGAGCTTGTGGTCCTGTCCCTGTTTCGTTCAGTACGCCATCTGCCTCGTCTACCCTTCCCCTGGGAGATCGACCTTTGATTTACCAGGAAATTGTTGGTGACATGGGCACGACACAGGCCGTCCTCCAGGCCCAGCAGGACGCACTGCGAAGCTCCGTTAGGGACCTCCAGGCCAAGCAAGCAGCTGAGGCAAGGAAATTGGTTGGCTTTGAACTTGACACGCGTGCAGCCGAGCAGCGACGGTCGCTGGCCTTGCAACAACGCCCACTCAGCACCGCGGTTGCGGACGAACGGGCGCGGTCTGGCCCCTTTGTTGACAGATTGGATGACAATGTTTTCCTTCGGACTGTACCGTTAGGTTTTCCCAAAGTTGAAGTTTTCACTGGACCACCAGCCGGCGCTGCCGGACCGAACACGGGTGCCAGGCCACGCGAGCCCGCACGCGGCACAACGACCTTCGCCACCGTGCCGATCCCAAATCGCGCAGCGCCAGGCCCGCCGCCTGTGTCCAGACTCGCACCCACACCTGCAGCTGCACAGCCGAGCAACGGCGCGGAATCCCATGCAAGAATTTTTTCACTGTACCAAGACAGGACTTTCAGCGGTGAGCAAGGTGAAAACGCTGAAATCTTCAGGGAAATAATGCAAAGCTTGATCCCGGCGGTCAGCCCCAACTACATTCTCCAGATCGATTTCTTGATGTCAAAACTGAGAGGCCATGCTCTTAGCGCGGCCAAACTTTTTGAAAAGGCCCACCGGGGCAGCGATGCAGAGGATATCTTAAATTATTTGGTGGAGGTTTTCCCTGTGGAAGAAGACAATGAAGACAAAATGGCGATGATGCTTCGCCGGGTTTGGGACGAGAAGGAGCCCCTCCCGCTCTATTTGTCTCAGAAGAAAATTCTTCTCAGAGAAGCAAAAATCAGTAAGCCGATTGAAATTAACAAGTACATACTGCTGGGGCTTGGCCACGAGGCTGTTGACACTTACAGGAACTTCATCGACGCGAGTCCTGGTGACTTGGAGAAGAAAATTCTCGCTACCTGGAGTTACATGAAACAACTTCCTGGCACGAGGTCAAGGGCGAAGGAAACCGAGTCGGCGTTTACACGAGAAGTCGAATTTTCCCCAGTCCGAAAGGCTGAGCCGCAATCTCTGGAGCCCATGTGGCAAGAACGACTGCAGAACAACACGGACTCTGCCATTCAACAAATTGCTAATTTGTTTGCCCAGGCCGGCCTGTACTTCAACAACAACAACAAAAGCTTGGCTCAGCGGGCCGGTCTCGGCACGGCCACGCACGGCAAAACTCCGCGTCGGCACCACCGACCGCCCAGGCCGCCTTGCCCGCGAGCGCCGTTTTGACCCAGAGCCGACCAGACCAGGGGTTTGCGGGAAATGATGAGTGAAATGCAGCAACAGATGATGATTTACATCCCAAAGGGTTTTGCCAAGACAGTGAACAAGCACCAGGCCGGGGTTTACCCGAAGTGCAGTTTTTGCGGCCGAACGAACCATCCGGGCAGTTCTGCAGATTCAGAAATGACAACAACGACAACAACTTTGACAACAATGGGAAATTTTTCACGGAGGAGCCTAACCCAGCCTTCAACAGGTATGAAGACCAAGCCCAAGGCGACTCGGATGCTTACTGGCAGCGAGGTGGAAGGTCAAGTTACCAACAGAATGGCAGCCACCACCACCGGGACTACCAGCCAAAAAACTAGTTTCGGGGGATGTCCATTTACCAATAAAGAAGAAAAAGGACACCCCTCAAAATATTAAATTTCAAATTTGTGACATTTTTAAACTTCCTCAGAATGTGAGCCTCGCACATTGCACTTCACAGTGCTTCCGGATGGGAGCCGGCGTCGCGAGAGACTTCAAAAGAAAGTTCGGCGGCGCGGCTGAAATGCGAAACCAAGCGCCATCGGTTGGCAGTGTAGCCTCCCTCAGGCGTGGGCAGCGGTTCATTTTTGCCCTGGTCACTAAGCAAAGGTACTCCGACAAACCTGTGCTGCAGAATGTTGAGCGCGCACTCGTGCACTTGAAGCAACAATGCAGACATAACAGGGTCAAGAAACTTGCAATTCCGTACCGCATGAGTGCAGGGCTGGATAAACTGGACTGGATGCAAGTGAGACAGCTCATTTTCAACATTTTCGGAGGAACGGAAATCAATTTGTTTATTTGTAACTACAACAAGCTCAGCAGAGGCCAGCGCCCTGACCCGACCGGCGGACCGGCAGTGTGCTTGCAAAGCAACTCTCGCCGCGTCGCTGCCGATGCACGCGGCGGCCTGAACCAAAACACGCAGGGCGTCGACACCCCGCCCGGAGTGGCGGCAGCACACCGGCCAGGCCCGCGAGGCCCCGAATCAAGATCAAGTGCAAGGCCATCATCTTCGCCAGCTGCTGCGGACGGTGACACGCTCTCGACGCCCGCCCTTCCCACCTCTACCAAAAAAGGACAGCAGGGGAAAAAAGGGGCCCAAAACGGGCCCAAAGGGGCCACCATGATGACGAGTGCATCGTGGTTGACGTCAGGCGCGTTTCGCCAATTTTGGACGTTAAGGCCAAAATTGGGTCAAGCTCAGTCATCCGTGACGTCACTTTGGACCCCGGGGCCGGCATCCCGGTCGTTTCTTGCGAAATAGCTGGACCTGGCAAGCCCATGCAGGGCAGATACCGGGTGATCGCTGCGGATGGCCAGAAGATGGAAGTCAAGGGCGAGGTCATTCTGCCTGTGTCATTTTTGAATGCGGAGTTCAAAGTTCGGTGCTTGTGCGCCCAAAGGACTCGATTGCGAGTTATTATTGGGAACGGAATTCCTCAACAATTATGGTTTTGGTATCTGTTTTGACACAGGAAC
This sequence comes from Thrips palmi, assembly GCF_012932325.1. Taxonomy (NCBI): domain Eukaryota; kingdom Metazoa; phylum Arthropoda; class Insecta; order Thysanoptera; family Thripidae; genus Thrips; species Thrips palmi. Next base: position 10,438,685 of record NW_023144630.1, on the reverse strand, counting down.
ATTGTCTTTTCCCACCGATCTAGGGAGGGTTGTGGTTCCCATTCCCAATTGGTCCGCACCTGATGACCCACAGGTGGCCAAGGCTTTGACCCCTTTGACCACTCCACAGAGCGGATCAGCCATCGCGGCACGGCTCCCAGGCAAGTCCTGTGTGACCCGGCCAGCCCAGACCGGGCAGGTCACCCCCCGCGCCTCCGTGCCCCATCCCGCCGCGCCCGGCCCCGCCCCGCCCTCGCCGTCGCGCGTCACACTGTCGCGCGTCCGGCCAGCACGCTGGCGGGCTGCGAGGCGCTGACACCTCCCGACCCGCGCGGCCCCGCCCTGGCCCATGGAGGGCCGGCCCCTCCCCAAGGCCACGCTGTCCCCAAAGGGCCAGCCGCAAGCTGAACCCAAAAGGGAAAGGCACATGGTGAGGAACGCGAGAAATTGATCAAAATCCGAGCCGCAGGTTACACTATCCTAAAGCCGGACATCCCAACTCAGGTCAACATTTGTCCCTGTCCTACGGAGGACGGCGTGTTCGTTCCGTCGACGAAGTGGCCAAACAGAAAGGTTTACATCCTTGACCAAGAAATTGAGGCCGGACAGATGTTCATTACCATGGTAAACGAGCGACCGTCTGAAATGGTCATTCGCAACAATGAGGTCATCGGACATTTGACCCCATTTAGATATGTCACTTGCATTTCTAGATGCTTCAAGTTAAAATCTGAGGGAGAGAAACAGATTGAGGGAGCATTTTTCGCCCCCAAATGCCTCAGGAACAGGAAGGAGGTCATAGATTTGATGCATAAGCATGAGAAAGTTTTCGAAGAAAATAAATTTGATAACACCTGTTACTGGTTTTGAGTACATTGTTATGACCCCTCCTGACCTCCAGCCTGTCACATGCAAGAACATCAAATTGACCCCGGAAAAACAAGAAGCGATGGCCGAAATTGTGAAGAAACTTGAGAAGAGTGGGGTCATTGAGAAGGCGAGGTCACCTTTCAACGCAAGGGCTTTCGTCGTTCCAAAAAAACGGAAAATACCGTTTTGTGGTCGATTTCAGTCTGCTCAGCAAGGCCCCCCCAAAAGGATCCTTATCCTTTTCCCTTCCATCACAACAATCAAGAGAATACTTTCTACAGCTAAATTGGTCACAACGCTTGACATTTTGATGCATATTCAGACCCCCAAATTAGCTGAGGAGTCGCGTGACCTCACGGCCTTTACGATCCAAACAGATGCTTTTCGTGGCCAGTATCGGTTCACGCGCACTCCACAGGGTTTCTCCAGCTCTGGGAATGCTCTATGCAGGTTCCTCGACGAGGTTTTGGGCGACATGATCGCGAAGGGTCAAATTGCAATTTACGCAGATGACCTTTTTGTTGTGTCTCAGGACTATGACTATGAAGGTCATGTGAAATTGGTTGGTGAACTTTTTGCAAGAATGGAGCGCCACAACATTGCAGCGGCTCCCGGAAAAACCAGGTTTTGCCTGAAGACTTTCACCGCCCTGGGATACCATTTTAGCCCTGAAGGTCACAGGATATGTGATGACATTGTTCAGACGATCAAGGATTTGGAACCCCCTGCCACGTACAAGCAACTGCGGTCATTTTTTGGCCTCGTGTTATTTGGAAAGGATCACATAAAACATTTCGCCGAAATCACTCAGCCGATTGTTGAGCTTCTGAAACCGGGAAAAAAAGAACAAGCGTCCGATAATGAACGAGCGCGCCTTGCAGGCTTTTGACCAAATAAAGGAAATCTTATCATCACCGCCTTTTCTCCAGGAGTATCAAGAAGGAGACCAAATTGTGATTGCTACTGATGCATCAAAAGTCGGAATTTCTGTCCATTTGATGTGTCAGCGAAAGGAAAAAGGAGAATTGGTCACACTGGGCTTCGGGGCAAAAAGGCTTACGAAACCAGAGACCCAGCTTGCCCCGAATTTGACCGAAAGTTTAGCGGTTGCCTACGCTTTAGAGCGTTTTCCCCAATATTTCAGAAACCGGAAAATTATTGTAATTTCTGACCACCTAGCGTTGACCCGTTTTCATCAATACACCAGCTCGAACTCCAAAATCAACCGACTTTTGGCAATTCTTGGGACCTATGACCTCACTATTCTGCACACGAGAGGCACGGATAATCTGGTTGCAGATTACCTCAGCAGATTTCCCCCGCCTGACCGTGATGAAATTTCTGCCACCGATTTTCTTGAAGTGTACAAGGCTGTGACCACTGAACACCCGAAATCCATGCTGGAAAGAGTGAAAGATGGGCAGGTCAAATCCACCGAGTGTGAAAACATCAGAATTTTCCTGCAAGAGAAAACTGTCCCGAGCGGAGTGCGTCGCACGGCGGCACAGCTGAGTCAGCGCTACGCCGACTACTCTGTGAGGGACGGCGTGGTGTGCCACAAGCACAGCGACGTTTTCGGCGACGAGCAGTGGGTGCCGTGGGCACCTGCAGATGTTCGACAGGAATTGCTGCATTTTTCTCATGACAAGCAGGGCCACCCAGGCCAGAATGAAACTCTCAGAATTTTGAAGGAAATTGCATTTTGGCCTAAAATGCGTGATGATGTGAACATTCACGTGAAAGTGTGTGACATCTGCATGAGAGTTAAAAGGGATTACCATCAGAAAATTAATGGAAAATTACAACCTCGAAACCCAACTGCTCCATGGGAAAAGATCAGTTGTGACTTCACTGGACCTTACCCAACTTCCACGAAGAAAAACAAAATTTTTTTTCTTTGTGCAAGATTGTTTTTCAAATTTTGTTTTTCTATTTCCAACGCGCGAAAACAATGCTGAAAAAGCTATAGCACTTTTGGAAAATCAAGTTTTTACCTCTACAAATTACCCCAAGTTCATTATCACCGATAATGATCGCATCTACACAGGGAAAAAGTTCACGGAAGCATGCAGGACGTGGAACACGCAGCATGTTACGACTGGTTCTTACCATCATCGTGCTTGTCCGGCCGAGAGAATTTTTCAGGAATGCAAAGTTTTAATGAGAGTCGCTCTAGCCGACAGCGAGAAGCACAACAGATGGGACGAATGCCTTCCAAAAATCAGATACTTAAGGAACCGCACCTGTCAAACGACCGGCCTTGCCCCCAGCGAGATCATCTTTGGCCAGAAGCTTGCCCCGTGTAACAACCCGTTGCAAGAACTGACCGAGCCACAGGAGCTAACGGTTGAAAGGTGGTTCCAGCTGCGTCAAGAACGCTTACAAATAGCCGTCACACAAGCCCGCGAAGCCATCGCCAAGAAATACAAGCAATTTTTTTAAAAAGAAAACCAAAAAAGAAAGGATATAGACCTCCGTGTTGGTGACCTTGTGTACTTGCGTAACCGACCCAAAAGCATTTTGACAGGCCAATTTGCGGCCTCACTGGCCCCAAAATACAAAGGCCCATTTCCCATCTTGGAAATTTTGTCAAAACAGGTCGTGATTTTGAAAGGACCAAGCGAAGACTTTAAAGCACACGTTGAAGACCTGAAACTTAAATACGTTGAAGAGCAGCAGCAAGAGGCGCCAGGTGACCCTGACCCAGAAGAAACCGAGGTATCAACCCCGAGAACCAACGACCCACCGTCTTCCAGGGAAGGCGCGCCAGCGCGGCGAGGCAGCCGTGCAGCGCCCCCCCCGCAAGATGACGTCACGGCCCTGAGCGACCCAACGGACTGCACTCCACGACACCAGCGCCGCGCCGAACCCAGGCGCATCGAGACCCAAATTTTCTATAGAAATGGCGAAAGCAGTTCCCCTGTCAGGGACTGCAGAGGTCAAATTCAACCTCGCAGAATTTTCTGACAAGTAAGAATGCAGGAGTAAGCCGAGAGGGACAACAAATTAACAAATATTGCAAGGCAGAGCAAATTGATACAAATTTGAACCACTGCTGTTTGGAAAACGAAGCCCAGGTCAAGCTTTGACGGCTTCCCCAGAGAAGTCGAGGTCAAAAGCATGGCCCACCGCCATCTTCAAGCAAACTGCAACGTCAGCACCAGCGTCTCGCGAATTGTCAGCGCCCAGTTTCTCCCACAATTGCGTGTCGAACTGCAACTGTGTGAAACGTGAGCGCCACCCGCTTCGACAGATACCCAGACGACGTCGACGGAGCGACTTTTCTAAATTAGACACGGTGTTGACGCCCGAATTTCCTCTTTAATCGAAGATTCCAGCGGATCGCCAGTGGTCAGCACCTCCACTCGAAACACAAGCCTTTTGCGCATGAATTTGAAGGGAGGGTGCCACCCGCTACCGGCCGCGACCTCGTGCGCCGTGGCGGAGTGACCGCTGCATACCCGCCTCACAGCTGACCCAGTCTTTCTTCCGACCACACTCGCGGCCTGCACCACCCTGCAGTAAATTCCTCATTTCCTCCGTGATCGCTCCACCATCGCAACCATCATGTTTTTCCTGCTTCTCTTGAAAATTGGATTGCTCCATGAAAGTTCCACCCTTTCTCAATTGACACCAAGCCCCAACGATTCGAAATGTAAGACACCAGGGCACTTCCGGAATGCACCTGGGTCTGAGTGCCACAATAGTCACTATTAAACACATATTTGACCTGAGACGCAAAATTATTTCAACAAATGGTCACGTTATGACACTCAGACACATCTTCCAAATCATGTCACCGGGCAATGTAGAGAGAGAGAGAGAGAGAGAGAGAGAGAGAGAGAGAGAGAGAGAGAGAGAGAGAGAGACAGCAGAACGCGCCATCGCAGCGAGCTTCGAGTCAGCAAAACAACGGCCGACGGACTGAAGAATTCCCCCCCCCCTTCCCGTTTTCTGGGCCCCTGTGCCCCCCTCTGCATTCTGACACACTATTACGTAACAACGGACAACGTTTATTGTTTAAAATCCAGTCTTTTCTCGACGCAAGAAAATCTTACAAAGCGCGTAAGGAAACGCGACACCAAGCCTCGCTTAGCGAGATGTCAAACTGGATGGAATAAATCCAGAAATATAGCAGTGACTATTTTATTTATATTTGGGTCACAAATCAAATGTGTGAAGTGTGCTCATTTTGCTCCCGAGTTTTGCTCACAGGACTGCATGGTCAATCCACGCCGAGGACAGCAGGGCCACCGGGCCGCCGACACAACGTCTTGGCAAAACGACAAGTCGTCGGACCTAGGCCCACGACGCTGCACCTCGACGTCGGGCACTCCAGGGACGCGCTACGAGCAACATTGGACGGGTTCTGGACGACCCCTGGACCAAGCTTCACGGAAACCTTCGAGTTTCCTCGCCGGACTTTTCCGGTGCGAACTTTGAGACTCGCAACAAGGCGTCGAACCATCGAGGTCAACAAGGCGTCGGATCATCAAGGTCAACAAGGCGTCGAACCATCGAGGTCAACAAGGCGTCGAACCCTCGAGGTCAACAAGGCGTCGACCATCGAGGTCAACAAGGGGTCGAACCATCGAGGTCAACAAGGGGTCGAAACCCTCGAGGTCAACAAAGGGGTCAACCCCTCGAGGTCAACAAGGCGTCGAAACCCTCAGGTCAACAAGGCGTCGGATCATCGAGGTCAACAAGGCGTCAACCATCGAGGGCAAAAAGGCGTCAACCATCGAGGTCAAAAAGGCGTCGAACCATCGAGGTCAACAAGGCGTCGGATCATCGAGGTCAACAAGGCGTCGGATCATCGAGGTCAACAAAGGGGTCGGATCATCAAGGGCAACAAAACGTCGGATCACGAGTCAACAAGGCGTCGAACCATCGAGGTCAACAAGGCGTCCAATCAACGAGATCAGCAAGACGTCTGAACATCGAGATCATCGAGAACATCGAGATCTACTTTTGCCATGTATATTATTATGCCATTTAAAATTTTGTAAACTTGTAATTATTTTTGCAATTTATTTTATCACTGAGTATTGAATTTTAATATTATCCTTTGTATGATTAGTACATCTGAACCCATTAATTACTTGTGAATTTGTATTTGTTTATATATTTTTCAATGTTTCGAAATACTGTACAATTTTGATATTTTTCTCCTTATTGCTACATTTCATTATTGAGTTATTGCTTTACTACTTATTTAGTTTTGAAATTCTTAACTTAATTTTCCTTAGTAATTTTACTACCGTAACAACTGTATTATTGTTAGCAACCTTTTAGTTTACCTTGTAATTGTTAGAACTTTTTACCTTTATTCCCATTTCACATGCCAATACTGTTTACCCTACTCAATCCATTTTATCAGACTGCAAAGTTTTCATAATTACCAAAAAACCACCGATGTACACTAAATGAAAACAACCCAAATTTTTAATTATATGCAACACGTCACACTCACGCGAAGGGGGTATTCTGAAGAGAGGAGGCTCTTAGCAATTAAAATTTTGTCATTTCATTCCAAAATTTTTGAGGAGGGGACGGCATATCACAGACGCACTGCCCAGGTCACACTGGTCAATGCCTCTGCGATGCGCACGCACCTCTGCAGCGCTCAGCGCGCTAGCTGCCGTGCTATCTGACGCGCGTGCCTATGCAGAAAACATAGGCCGCGTCGCCCCGTGTTAAATGCCAGCTAACTAACACGACTGGCAGATAGGTTGCCTAGTAATCAGGCGTTAGCCAGCAGTGCTGGAATAATCTGATTGTCACCGGCCTGTGGCCGATGCGTTCACCTTAGATGTTAGGGATTGAGCACGTGCCTCCCTCACGGAGCCCCGACTCGGGAGAAGCTCCAGTTAGTATTCTACCAACCACCGTAGCGGAAACACCTGAGCCCTCTCCGCCGAATACCCCGTCCGCGAAAGTGTCCGCGTGTGCCCGAGTACTCAACCAACCCGTGTGTCGTTACTTCACCCCTTCACGAACCCGTAGAACACGCTGCGGCTAGACGGTTACGCGAGTGATCAGTGCAGTGAAACCTAGTGACTGAGGACCAAGTGCAAAGCATCCCTCGACCCGGTTTGACCCCGCGGCGAGCTGGATTAGGCAGCCTCACACAGCAAACCCCACTTCACCTACGCAACCCCCGGCCAACGTGTGATAACACCGAGGCACGCTTTAATACTAATTACAGAGATTGAGCTGCTTAGGAATACAAAACATTTGCAGAAACAGTACAAAAGTGTGTTAGAATGGCAAAACCAAGCAGCTTTTACACCGTGTAACCCCCTTTAAACCCAAAGTGCTGGAACATGCACTTTTGCGCTTAATAACAGATTAAACACAGTTTGGGGACGGGGATGCCTGTCGCTGGAGGTTGCAGGGCTGCAACCACAGCAGTGCCGACCACGGCAAGTTACAAGTTGGCAACTGGGCGATGTAACAAGCGTTAAGTTGCAGAATTGCAACCACTGGGGGGGAAGTTTTAAACCCGAGTGGACACGCTGCCAGGGCCCCCTACTCAGGGGTTTCCTGGTGACTGTTTAACTTTGGGTTTAAGTACTACAGTATGGCAAGGGAGGGGTTCACTGTTTCCTCCTCTTTTGTTTTCCCCAAGCCTTTGGCGTAATCAGCGTGCACTCGCCGGGGGGACTGTTTCACCCGACATTGTTTTTAGGGCAAGCAAAGGGAGCTCACTCTGAGAAAAAATGACGGTAAATCGTGGATAATTTTTTTGCCAAACTCTACCGTACTTCAAAAACCAGTATCCTCCGTACAAACTACAGTATTTACCGTACTTGTTTTAAAAAATATTCCGTAGTCTTTTAACAGTAGTTACCGTTCCCCCCGTACAGTCCATGCCGTAGGAAAGACCAGATCTGGCCCCAACAAAGGCCGCTTCCAAGAAGTGTCCACATCGGGATCTTGAAAAAAGGGGGTCGACCGACTGAAAAATTTTATTGCACCTTTCAATAGGTCTCGTCAGGACCTTTCCAACGAGTGGTCGGAAGAGGGGTCCAGGAGTCCGACTTCAGCAGTTGCGTACATCAGGAATTTGGGAAAAAAGAGGGTCAACGACGGAACAAAATTATAGCAGTTTTTGATAGGTATTAAAAGTACGGGATTGCCGGGGAAAAATGTACGGGATTCCCTGTAAAAAAGGACGGCGTTTCCTGTAAAAAAAGTACGGTATTGCCTGTAAAAAAAACGACGGCATTGCCTGTTAAAAAAAGTACGGTGAAGTCTGGAGTAATCAGTACAGGATTTACCGTGATCTTTTCTCGCAGTGAGGATAAGGTTGGGTGTGGCGCCCAAAACTAGTTGCCCAGCCTAATTTGGGACTTTAAGTACAAGAGATTGGATCACTGGATCCGGAGAAATACTGCATTTGCTAAAGAACTTATCCGCAAGAGAGGTAGGGGTAGGTTGGGGAAGAAAAGTACAAAACGCGTATTTTTCACTGTACAGAAGTTTCAAATGAGGATTCAACTATTCTGCTCTCGTGAACTTGTTATCCAATGCCTTCCTAATGAAATGGATCACTGTTCATTGATTATATTTCCCTACATTACGTACAACATCCCAAAAATGTATGTGATTTTGGAACTCCTCGAAAAGGGTAAGAAAAGTACACCACCGGGAAAGAAAAGTACAACGAAAAGAATTGCGATTTCGAACCAGGACACCACCAATCTTGGTTAGGTTACAGGGGAACTCCCTGGGGGCGGGGAGGGTAGGGGCAGTGGTGGCGTGGAACCCTTGCACACTGCGAGAAAAGATCACGGTAAATCCTGTACCGATTACTCCAGACTTCACCGTACTTTTTTTAACAGGCAATGCCGTCGTTTTTTTTACAGGCAATACCGTACTTTTTATACAGGAAACGCCGTCCTTTTTTACAGGGAATCCCGTACATTTTTCCCCGGCAATCCCGTACTTTTAATACCTATAAAAAACTGCTATAATTTTTTTCCGTCGGTTGACCTCTTTTTCCAAGTTCCTGATGTACGCAACTGCTGAAGTCGGACTCCTGGACCCCTCTTCGACCACTCGTTGGAAAGGTCCTGACGAGACCTATTGAAAGGTGCAAAAAAATTTTTCAGTCGGTCGCCCCCCCTTTTTTCAAGATCCTGATGTGGACACTTCTTGGAAGCGGCCTTTGTTGGGACCAGATCTGGTCTTTCCTACGGCATGGACTGTACGGGAGAACGGTAACTACTGTTAAAAGACTACGGAATATTTTGTAAAACAAGTACGGTAAATACTGTAGTTTGTACGGAGGATACTAGTTGAAGTACGGTAAAGTTTGGCAAAAAAATTATCCAGGATTTACCGTCATTTTTTCTCAGAGTGCAGTCAGCTGAGGGCGGCTGAGGGTTGAAGACACGCGCGCTTTGCCTCATCGGAGCCCTGAAGCAGGGACGTAGAGAAGGAGGCAATGGCCTCAGCCGCAGGAAAGCAGACTGAAAAGAAGAATAAGTTGGTTTTGGTGATGTTTTTTAGTCTGAACAGAAATGGAAAGTTTGTTGCGAACTTACTACTCGAGCGACAGAGGGTCCGGCGGGGGCCGTGGGGGCAGGGATCCTTAACTTAACCTAACATTTAACTAACACTGCTTTCATAACGTAACATAAGACAACGTTCGCTAAAGGTTATGGGTACGGACTTTTGGAAGTACTTCCAAAAGATCTCTACACAAATTCGAAACAAAAAAAATAACTTAACCTTTTTGAAAAGATGTCAGAAGTTTAAAGGGTTAAAAACTTAACTCTTACGATAACGTTTTGATGCCCTTTTGAGGTAAGTTAAGGATCCCTGCGTGGGGGCAGCGACAGCGGGTCCGGCGGGGGGCCCTGGGGGCAGCGACAGCGGGTCCGGCGGGGGGTGCGGCGGCCTGGGCGGCGGGGGGGGCCTGGGGGGCGGGGCCGGCCTCTGATGGTGCCAATCTAGCACAGATAGTCTGAAACAGAAAAAAAAAAAGAATTTAAATACAATGCTACAATAACCAAATTAGAAATTTGACTAATAAACGAACTTACGGCAAATGAGGACCTATGGTGCAGATAGATCACTGGGGTGTCAGAAGGTGGAGACGGGGGTGGCGTGGAGCGTCGCTGGCAGACCCCTCAGAGCCCTCAGAGTCCTCAGAGTCCTTTTAAAATAGGAAAAAAAGATTTTTAAAAAAACATGCCCAGTAAACATAACTAGATTAAGTCCAGGCAAGACACTTACGTCATACAAATGGGAGATGAGAGATGAGTCGGATGAGGTGGGGGAGGGGGGGGGGGGAGGGAGGGGAGAAGGGGGGGAGTTTTTCCCCCAAACCGAAGGGGGGGGGGGGAGGGGAGGGGGTGGGGGTGGGGCGAGCCCGGGCGAGCCTCACAACTTCAGGAGAAGACGCACGCTTGGACTAAGGAGGTTGAGGACTGATCACTCCGCCCGTCCAGCAGCGCTCAGCGCGGGACAGCGGCGGCCCCCAGCACTTCGCCAGTATGGCGGCCAAGCGGCCATGCGGGTTGCCTGCCTACAGGGTGGGGGACCCAGCTGTCCATTGCGGCGTATGGGTAAACAATGTTTAGCTCGTTTTTGTGTTGTTCATGCGGGTTTGAGATATAAATGACCGTGTTGCAATTTGGGGTGACAGGAAGCTATAAGCTCCCTGTATATATTTAAATATATTTTTTATTTATATTTAAAAAATATATAAAATTTTGTTTTCCACGAAAGACCCGGGTTGAAATATCTGTTTTAATGCTGAAGTACTAATTTGAGATGCCGGTTCGTCGGGTTAGGGACCTTCAATTTTTTTGTTGTTTTTTTGGTTGCAGGAACTTTCTTAATAAAAGAAAATAATCAAAAATAATCAAAATATATACATAAAGTATATAAATATATCCGAATAGAGATATATTGTGAAAAAAAATAGGTACAAAGGTACTGTATTACAATAGTCTTGACTTCTTGACACATTTCTTGCTTTCTTTCTTCCTTCTTTCCAACTCAATTTCATCGTTTCTTCTCTTGGTTGCAAAGAACATCCTCATGGTTAAATAAAACACAATGACTTTCTGTGTGATGTCCTCCTTGTGGGACATGCCACGTGAATCCAACGACGGTTTGGAATCGAGGTCCTCGGATTTCGACCTAAGTGGTATCAATCGATTCGGTATCGGCCCCTGACTCACCATGTAAATTTTTTGGAAAAATTTTGAACGGTTTAGTTTTTGCACCAGTTTTATGGTTTTATAAGTTTAAAAATAGTAAAAAGAAAATTTTTTTTTCAAAATTTTTTGTAGGTGTTCTTGAGGGTTTAGGAATGTGGGAAAAGCACTAAAAGTTGTTTGAGAACCATCTGGGAGGTTTTAAGGGTAGTGAAAATGGTGAATTTTGGTGAAAATTTGACAAATTTCACCGTTCTGAAAATACGTCATCATGGATTTTGGCCAAACTTTTTTTTTTTTCCTCTACTATTGGTGCATACCCCCTTTAGAGGGTTTGGATGGCCCGCCAAAATTTTTTTCTTCTGGAGCCTATAACATGTCTAATTGCGGCATTTTTTTCCCCTTTTAATTGACTGTTTTTTTGTCGTCTCTCTCATGCGCTTACTTGGTCGACCATGCAGATCACTCAAAGTAATGATATCAGGGCCCAACACAACTCCTGATAGCTAGCTCTTTTAATTGCAGACTTTTAGGGGGCCCATGCAATCATTATCATAGATACTTTTAACAAATTTATTTTATTTTGAGCACATTTTCACTCATAGATCTCGACTAACCTGAGACATGGAGTTTTGATGTGGACAAAAGTTTAGTGACAACTCACTATTTAAGGATGGCAAGATTCAGAAATTCTTAATGGAAAGAGTAATCAAGTTGAAACATGTGCTGTACTACATAAAGTCCACTTCGAAACTCCATGTCTCAGGTTAGTCGAGATCTGAGTGAAAATGTCCTCAAAATAAATAAATTTGTGTAAAGTAACTATAATAATGGTTGCATGGGTCCCTAAAAGTCTGCATATAGAAGAGCTAGCTATCAGGAGTTGTGTTGGGCCCTGATATCCTTACTTTGAGTGATCTGCATGGTCGACCAAGTAAGCGTACGAGAGAAACGACAAAAAACAGTCAATTAAAGGGAAAAATAGCCGCATTAGACATGTTATAGGCTCCAGAAGAAAAAATTGTGGCGGGCCATCCAAACCCTCTTAAGGGAGTATGCACCAATAGTAGAGGAAAAGAAAAAAAAAGTTTGGCCAAAATCCATGATGACGTATTTTCAGAACGGTGAAATTTGTCAAATTTTCACCAAAATTCACCATTTTCACTACCTTTAAAACCTCCCAGATGGTTCTCAAACAACTTTTAATGCTTTTCCCACATTCCTAAACCCTCAAGAACACCTACAAAAAATTTTGAAAAAAAAATTTTCTTTTTACTATTTTTAAACTTATAAAACCATAAAACTGGTGCAAAAACTAAACCGTTCAAAATTTTTCCAAAAAAATTTACATGGTGAGTCAGGGGCCGATACCGAATCGATTGATACCACTTAGGTCGAAATCCGAGGACCTCGATTCCAAACCGTCGTTGGATTCACGTGGAATGTCCCTTGTGCAGGATGCAGCCAACTTTGTCTTTATCAGGATCCAGCTTAATATATTGTAAGGTCATCTTAAAAATGTCATTTTGGATGCCATGGTTGTGGAGAGCCTCCCTCACTGCTGTTTCAACAGCTGCAACAAGATTTCGCATCTCTGCTGATGGGTAGGTGTAACCCATTTATATTTCTTTTATCCTTGTAAATGCAAAGGTTGAGCCCGCTTCTCCTCCAGGTGTAGAGAACGTTTGGAGACAGTCATCGCAGCCATTTGCAAGTTTCTTCTGCTTGAATGAAGTAAGGCCAGACATGAAGCTCACACGATTTTCTTCACACTGTTCTGGACTGGGGAGATAAGTGTGGTCCATCATGTGTGCCGTTGGGTAGGACTCCACTAATCAAGAACCTATAAAGCCCCAATCCGACTGACTCACTCACTGACTCACTCATAGAAATGTTTGGGGTGAAGGAGTGGTCGTAGAGACTTGCGGTTTTTTCCATTCGATTCCAAATTTTATGGGAAGATTGGGAAAAATCCCAAAAGTTGAAAATTCCTCACCGTTTCCGAGAAAACCTACTTTATCTACAAAAAGGGAACAAATTCTCACCGTTTCCGAGCAACCTACTCAATCTTCAAAAAAAGGGACCGACCGACTAAAAATTTTTATTCGCCCCATCGGTAGGTCTGGTCGAGACATTTCCGAATCTGTGCCGCAATCCGGTCTCCGTCACTGGCAACATCCTCAAAAAACGATTAAATAGGCCTAAATTCAACAAAATCCACTCAATCTTCAAAAAAGGGGACCGACCGACTAAAAATTTTTATTCGCCCGATCTGTAGGTCTGGTCGAGACATTTCCGAAACTGTGCCGCAATCGGCTCCTCGTCACCGGCATCATCCTCAAAAACGATAAAATAGGCCTAAATTAACAAAAATCCACTCTATCTTCAAAAAGGGGACCGCCCGACTAAAAATTTTTATTCCCCCCCTCGGTAGGTCTAGTCGAGACATTTCAGAAACTGTGCCGCAATCGGGTCCCCGTCCCCCGGCAACACCCTCAGAACGATAAGATAGGCCTAAATTCAACGAAATCCACTCAATCTTCAAAAAAGGGGACCGCCCGACTGAAAATTTTTATTCGCCCCATCGGTAGGTCTGGTCGAGACTTTTCCGAAACGTGCCGCAATCGGGTCTCCGTCACCGGCAACATCCTCAAAAAAAAACGTTTAAATAGGCCTAAATTCAAAAAAATCCACTAAATCTTAAAAAAAGGGGACCGACCGACAAAAATTTTATACCCCTCATCGGTAGGTCTCGTCGAGACATTTCCGAAACTGTGCCGCAATAGGGTCTCCGTCACCGGCAACATCCTCAAAAAAAAACGTTTAAATGGGCCAAAATTCAACGAAATCCACTCAATCTTCAAAAAAGGGGACCGACCGACTAAAAATTTTTTATTCGCCCCATCGGTAGGTCTGGTCGAGACATTTCCGAAACTGTGCCGCAATGGGGTCTCCGTCACCGGCAACATCCTAAAAAAAAAAGTTTAAATAGGCCTAAATTCAAAAAAATCCACTCAATCTTCAAAAAGGGGACCGACCGACAAAAAATTTTTATACGCCTCATCGGTAGGTCTGTTCAAGACATTTCCAAAACCTTGCCGCAATGGGTCTCCGTCACGGGCAACATCCTAAAAAAACGATTAAATAGGCCTAAATTCAACAAATCCACTCAATCTTCAAAAAAATATCATTCAACGAACGTTAATGAAAGCAGATGATACTCGTTTGGTTTCTTCTAGGTAGTTTTTGGGGATTATTCATGATTGTGTATGAAAGAAATAGATACCCCAAACAAAATACATAGTCCTAAGCGAGCTGGACAGTGTTGGTGCGAGCTGAGCTGGGGTTTTGCACCGCCGCGCCGCGCCTCGAGCGCGCTGAGCCGTGCCGAGCGTGAGGCATTTTTGCTGTTCCGTGCGCTGTACCCAGGGAGGGACTGTGCGAGAGGGGGGAGGGGATTGTTGGCCGGTGCCCCTCGCGCTGTACCCGGAGGAGGAGTTGTCGATGCGTCGCGCAGGCTGTGCCTCATTCACTCACCAGCCCGCCCGGGCAGCCAGCCCCCCTTAGTTAGGATACAGCCTTGGTTTCTGGACTCTCGAGTAAAAGCTAGCTGACCCTTTAAGTGTTTTAATTGTTCTAGGGACTTTAAAGTACTAAAAGGGATCCTGCTAAAAAAAAGGGGCCGACCGATTAAAAAAATTTTTTTCGCCCCCTCGGTAGGTCTGGTCGTGACATTTCCGAAACTGTGCCGCAATCGGGTTCCCCTCACCGGCAACATCCCCAAAACGATGAAAAAGGCCCAAATTGAACAAAATACAACCGTTTCCGAGCAGTAAAAGCCATGTAATAAATTTCCGGAGAAATCAGAAATGAAAGACGCAAAAGAGGCCCATTAGTTTGCACTGAGAAAACCTTACAAATTATTTTGGGCCTTACAAAGAAAATTAGTTTGTATAACAAAGTATTTTGAGCATACGTAAGCTTACAAGAAAATACTTCGTAATTACGAACTATTTCTTCGTATAAAAAAGTATTTTAATTTGTTATTGTTTTCTCAAAATACTTCGTAAGGTTTTTAAAAGTGTGGGCCCTTCGGTCACATTGACCATAATGAACACAGATCTTATTCTTGTCAAAGCAGTCTTCAACATTTTCCGGACCTTGAATGCCGTTGACTGCCACAGTAGCCAATACAATACAAGCTATCTATTTGGGCAGTAATAGTACCTTAAAAATTAATGGTCAAAAGCAGTTAAATAGACCCTTCCAAAAAGCAGTACAGTTACTTCATTAGAAAATTTCCCTTTGGTCACCACGGACTTACTAAAAATACTTCGGGACGCGCCCCACACATGCGGGGGTCTGGGGGCGGAGCCCCCAGCGAGCAGCGCGAGTCAAGAACCTATATCAAGAACCTATAAAGCCCCAATCCGACTGACTGACTCACTCACTCACTCACTCACTCACTCATAGAAATGTTTGGGGTGAAGGAGTGGTCGTAGAGACTTGCGGTTTTTGGCCCGTCCCGTTTATTTTTTGTAAAAAAAATGACGGAGGGACGGGCATTTAGTATGATGCATGCTGTGCGTCCGTTCGTTCGTTCGTTCGTCCGTTCGTTCGTCCGAGGACTTCCCGTGGTCCGATCTTGACCAAATTTGGTATGCAGCCTCCTTGGGTGACCCTAAGAACCGCCCGGTGGCAGCAAATCCGATCCGACCCCCGGGGGCGCTGCTGCAGGTGCATCATGGTCTACATGGGGTCGAGGAGGATCTCGGCAACGGATGCAGCTAGCAGGGCATGTAGGGTATTTTTGGAATCGGTGCGACGAGAAAAAACCAATGGTGCCACTTTCGAACGAATCGGAGAAGTTCAGACCCGGGTTCAAATCCCAGTGGGGTATTTTCGGAACATTCTTTTTATTCGAGTTTTTGCATTGTTTCTGATGTTTTTGGCCCGCCCTTCTATTCAAAAAATAGGGGGAGGGCCTATGCATTTGCCTTTGTGTCCGTGTGTTGTTGTTGTTGTTGTTGGCGTCTGTGTACAAGGAAGGAGTTGAGCTAGAGTAACCAGATTTGGAGGGTACTTCAGGAGTACCGTCCAAACAAATAATCCGGTGGTGCAAATCCCGTCCGGGTCGCACAAGGGCTGCTGCAGGTGCATCATGGCTTACATGAGCGGGAGGGGGATTTCCGCCATTATTGGTGCTAGCAGGGCACATAGGGGTATTTTTGGAATCGGGGCGACGAGACAAGATGAATGGACCTGGTCCCGACCCCATCGGCCGCTTTAACAAGTTGGCCAGATCAGGATCTTAAAAAAAAGGGGGTCGACCGACTAAAAAAATTTATTGCAGATTTCGATTGGTCTCAGCAAGACCTTTTCAACGAGGGGTCGGAAAGGGGGTCCAGGAGCACGACTTCGTCTATTAGTCACATCAGGATCTTGAAAAAAGGGGGTCGACCGACTGAAAATTTTTACTTAAGTTTTGGATAGGTCTTGGCAAGACCTCTTCAACGAGGGGTCGGAAGGGGGGTCCAGGATCCCGCCTTCATGAGTTATGGGAAAAAGTGCGACGGACTCGTTTTGCGCTCCTGCTGTGCCTCTATTGCCAGGAGTTGCAGTAGCGTGGCAAATATGCACTGGTAGCCAACGAATGTGACATCACATTCGTTTGAACGTAAAAACTACGATGTCAGATTAAACGTGACAAACAGAGAAAATTCATACTCAAACGAATGTCTCACGCCGCACCGCTTTGTCACATTTCTTCGGGTGTGACATGAAATCAGCAGGCAAACTGTTACATTAAAACGAATGTGACACATGGTACCCATTGACATACATCGTGTCACATCCAAACGAATGTGACACCCATATGCTGTCACGTTCGTTTGAATGTGACTTGCCCTAATTGTCACATTCAAACGAACGTGACACGCCCCGGACACGCCATAAGTGTCAGGTTATGGCGTTTCACGTTCAATTGAATGTGACAATTCGGGCATGTCACATTCAAACGAACGTGACAGCATATGGGTGTCACGTTCGTTTGGATGTGACACGATGTATGTCAATGGGTACCATGTGTCACATTCGTTTTAATGTGACAGTTTGCCTGCTGATTTCGTGTCATACCCGAAGTAATGTGACAGAGCGGTGCGGTGTGTCACATTCGTTTGAGTATGAATTTTCTCTGTTTGTCACGTTCAAACTGACATCGCCGTTTTCACGTTCAAATGAATGTGATGTCACATTCCTTGGCTACCAGTGTGGGTATTTTCGGAATGAGGGCGAAGAGACAAATGAAATGGGCATATTCTAAGGACAGTTGGAGTAAAAAGTGTAAGGACTATTGCATATTGTGAATTGAAGGGCGGGCCTCAGTCACGATGGTACATCGATAACTTTGCTTTACCCGCTCACGGTGTGTGTGATGCGAGCGGGCCGAAGGCCCGGGCCTTCGACTGGCCAAGTTGGATCTGATGCGAGGGCCGAAGGCCCGAGAAAAGGCCGCCGGCAGGCCAAGCTGGGCCGGCCCCCTGTCGAACCGAGTTGCCGGCGCAGCGAAGCGGAGCTGGCAACTCGGTTCGACGGAAGGGCGGGCCCTAGCTTGTTGTTTCATAAGGTACTCCTTCCGTACTACATTTTGGGATGTACAGAGCTCCGAAATGGTAGTACGACAGTACTACTTTTGATAGTAGTTTTGTTTACGGGGTCGTTGAAAAGGTCTTGACGAGACCTATCGAAAGGTGCAATAAAAGTTTTCAGTCGGTCGACCCCCTTTTTTTAAGATCCTGATGGGGGCAATTCTTGGGGGCAGCCTCTGTTGGGACCAGATCTGGTCCTTCCTACGGCAGCACTGTACGAAAGCACTCTTAAAAGCCTACGAATCATTTTCTT